>NC_056734.1:475394246-475546746 GCF_019279795.1 Protopterus annectens
TAACTACCTATGAACTATGAATTCACAGAACTGCAAATGTCTAAATATGCATATCCAACACCCCTCCCATTTTACATCCCAGCATAGAGAAGAGAACAAAATGAGTATTAGTCCAATGCTTATTACCATATAATTTAATTCTAACAGCACAAGTTTTCTGACTTTAATTGGCATTAATGATTTTTTTTTTACCAATGCCCTTGTATCCTTGCAGTAATCCAAGACACTAATGAGTCACGTGAGTGGGGATTGTATTTTGTATACATAGTCTTAAATGTAAGGATCATTATTTTCCCGCTATTATTTTTTGCTTTCGAATGGGAATCAGATGTGCTAAGCAGTAGTACTCATTTGCTAATAAAAGCATGCTACAGATATAATTTTAATAACACATGCAAACTTTAAGTTAATATAGGTTCTCCTTCACATATGTGTTCTCTGAGGGTGTTTTTTCATGTGCTAAGAAGGATACCTCTGTGATGCTATTGGACCTAAAACAGCAATCTAGATAGGTCTCTTCATGGTATTTTCAGCTGGGGACACTGAAGCACATGCCTTCTGGTTAATTAGTAGTGTGATAAAGCTGTTGTCTTTTGGCTAAATGTCTAGCTTGAAATAGAAAACTGTTCTATGATTTTGCTTGAGTTTAGGACTGCTCTGTCATCTCCTTCTGTGACTACTCATTGTATACATCTGCCCTGTCATTCTTCTGGAGGTGACAAACTACTCAGCCATCTGACTCTGGAACCTCTATTGATCATCCCTTTTTTATTCTAGAATAAATCCAGTATGACATCATTCTTGCATTGTCACAGTGGGTTCAGTTTTCCCCACCAAATATGGGAGAGTTAATCATCATCACAACCTTTGTACTGTGATTTCTAGTCAGGGTCTTATAAAGGTTCACTTACATAGTCACTGCTTCTAGATCATATGTCTGTGTGGTGAGCATGACTTAACTGAGGTACATAATTCCTCCATGCAATATGTCCTATATTGAGCAACTCCATGAGTGGTCCATTCCTTGAAACATTTTACCAGGATTTATCAGTTATTTAATCTCTGACAATTATTTTCTGCATATTTGTGCACATTTGTAAAGCTTCTTACCAACCTGTTGTTGATACACTTGAAATATATATAATTTAGTCATCTGTGCACATCTACATTCAATAAATCCAGTCTGATATATACGTTTTTATTTTCAAAAATAGCACAACTAGCAAAGAAAGTGTGTGTGTGTGTGTGTGTGTGTGTGTGTGTGTGTGTGTGTGTGTGTGTGTGTGTGTGTGTGTGTGTGGTTATGTGTGTGTGTGTGCATGGATGCATATAACATTATAGTAGACAAGCAGAAGTGTATCTGTGCTGTGCTGTTTGGGCATTGTATCAGAGTACATGATTACACAGCCTTGCTGAAGATTTTTAAAAACATTTTTCACTCAGCAAATGTATGGTTTTGTGGTAAGGTGAAAGTGTGAAGTACTTAATGGCAATTTGCTTTGTGAATGTTTTGAATTCACCCTACAAAAATAATAGACTGTTTTTGTTAGCCAGGTGGTCAGGTAAGCTATTTCCCTGAGTACTAAGATTGCTTTTTTATTTCACTGATTCCATACAAATTACTTTATGCCATTTTGAATAGACATTACATCAAACTAGGAGAACTGATCCCAGAAATGGGCCCCTCAAAATCAAACTGAATGTATTCCAATGGTGTAGATGGATATGACAGCAATGAAGGAGTTTCTTGCGGGGGCATTTTGAACCGGTTGGCATCCAATGCAGTTTTAAAGGCTAACTTTTCGTTTTCTTTGTTGATGGCAATTGACCACATAAATCTTTAAGAAAGTCACTTAATCCTGGAAGTTTCTGCTTATCACGTATGTATTCACTGCTCTGAAGCACAACTTGTGTGACCGTTACTATGGAGCCACATGGGAAAGTTTCTAAGAATACCAATAGCTAATCCTCCCAGGTAGACAAGATGGGATATAAACAGTCATCATCCTTAGGCTATCCCTATCCTTGTGACAAAACTAGATGATTTCTGGTCTTTGCAAGGCAGCATTCAATATGGCTAACTATACAGCAACTGCTGTAGAGTACACATACATTTGGCTGTGTGGCTATTGGTTCTTCATGACTTTGATAGGTAGATAGTCATTCAAGCAGCATTACAGTATTGCTTTCTTTCACATTATATTCAGTGTCGTATGAATGTCCCTTAAAAACAGGAACCAGCACTGCATATGATCTGTAATTGCCATGAATATGGGTATCCGTAGAATGAAAATAGTTATAAATTTGGAACCACCAGTTATTAACATAAATCTATTTTCAAATAAATATTTATTGAACTTTGTCTCCCACCAACCAAAGTAACAATTTCTTGATCTACCTGATTCACTTATGTTCTGTGCTGGTTAGTGATCCTGACGTAAATGCTGTGATTCTCTTTGTCGTATACCAGAGTTTGTGTAATAGAAAAGTTTGTGAGACTTAATATGCCAATATGTTAGACAAGAATGGATTACAATGGGCAGGCACTTCTTCAACATGATTATTTTCCTCATCTCTTTGAAGATGTATTCAGTGTATTCACTGTTTTCAACTCACCTGCGGTCAGACTTCATCTTCAGCAATGCAATCAATGGACATTTAAAGATAAGCAACTAAATTGTCTCAATAATAACCCCAGCTGTGATGTATTCTGAGGAACTGGGTGCCCCTTACACAGCCAACATCTTTTCTTCACAATTGTGGAACTGACAGTCAAATTCTTGTTTACAAGCTTGGATTCATTTGCACTGTCTGCGACCATTCACAGTCTGTCATTCTTCCCCATCACTAGGACATCATGGTAGATGCACTGCATGTTGGAAATTCCTTGGAGGACTTGGTCCACTGTCACCTGTCAAATGTTCATTCTATAGACACTTATGTCAATATTTTTGTAACTTCCACTACCCTCTCAAAGACCTGAAGATATCTTTAATTCTATCTAAAAGATATTGTACCCATTGTTGTATTAGGTTAATAATAGCTTCAGATTCTCTGCATATACTCATATTCCCCCACCATATCATCTGGCTTAAATTATGGCAGCCATATGTAGCTCATTCACTCTATTTTGTTTAGGTGGTACTGGTATTTTGGGGGTTTCCTGATTTTGCATTTCCATTTTTATGCTGGGTGTGAGAGATGGATGTAGTTCATCTGATCAAATGTCTTTTCAGTGGTACCCTGGCCATTGATCCAGAGTAATTAAACTGTCATTCACTGAACATTTGTTGCATTGTGTCTTCAGAGGCAAGTATATTGACATTGCCCCTGACAAGTTAATTCTAGCACAACATGCACAGGCACACACACACACACACACACGCACATGCACATAGACTCACACATACACACATGCACACACTGCACACTTACAGGCAAATTGGAGAAATGCTAATACACCTTCATCACATCTTTTCAGTATTGAAGGAAACCAGAGCACATGGATAACCCCACAAACACACAATGATATCATGCAGACTCCACACAGAAGAAGAGTAACTCAATCAAAATTATGTGCTGTGAGATGAGATGGGAACACTATTTACTGCACCACTGCACTAATGATAAGAAACTTTCACACACATACTGATCCTGACAGACCACCAAAGAAAAGCACTTATCATGCACAATGTGGCTGCTTGTGATATGAAGTGAAAGAAACTTTGATCAGTGTTCTCCTCTTAAATACACACATGCACACACATGCATGTGCACACACATACACACACACACACACACACACACACACACACACACACACACACACACACACACATATATATATATATATATATATATATATATATATATATATACACACACACACACACACACACACACACACACACACACACACACACACACACACACACACACGCATAAGACATAGCAGCAGTGGTTTTATAATGATTTTTTGCAAAATTAATGCCTAATCAGTGACTACTATTTAACAGTGATAAAGCAACAGCAGTGGTAAGTCAGTTGTATCCACAGATAGCTTCTTTACCTATCAGTTGCATCCACTTCACTGTATAAATCCTCAGACATCATATTGTAGTAAAAAATAAATAAATAAATGCCCTAGTAACAATGAATTCCATTTTAATTCACATGTATGCACAGTACTCTTGCAAAGCTAGATTTGTAACTTTTTTTCCAGCTCAACGAAGGATGGAGAGGAAACCTGGTTTAGTTGAAATGTATAAAAACCTATGCCAAGGCTTACAGGCACTTCAGCCCTAAATACTGAGGAGGATCAACCCTTAGGGTAGTGGAATTATCTGGCTCCATGTAACAGATGGAAAGTCTAAGAAGGGCTTCAAAGATGCTCATTTAAGTATATATGAGACAACCCATATCAAAAGAAGGATAACTGTGTAAAGTGATTGTGAAATTAGACTTATTTGAATTCTTTGTCACTAAGCTGAATTAATAAAGAACATGTAAAAATAGAAACACCGTTGTTCTGTGGCAAGGATTTATACTGGGAATAATACTAATGCTAACTATTGAAAGCAAGAAGTGACTCATGTAAAGGTAAAACCAGATCTGAGTTGGAATTCGGTCACCATAAATAACGCTTATAATCTCAGAAAATATGCTAGATTTTTGTTATACGTTTTACATTTTGCTGGTAAAGGTTTAACAGGGTAAGGTATCTTAGTTCACTGCAGACAGCTGACTGTTGTCATAGGAACTACATGACTGATAGTGATTCAGTATGTAAACGTCTAGAATCACTGTTAATTAGAAAGGTTAACTAGTTCAGTATGTAAACGTCTAGAATCACTGTTAATTAGAAAGATTAACTAACTTAAAATTATAAGGCTGCTACATTTGCAGTGAGTAATTAAAGGGGGGCTTTCATGAGTGTACCTAGAGGAAGGGTTACATTGTAGTTTACAATAAGAATGGTCAATGACAGTTTTTCTTTGAAACTGTGAGTAAAGCTGTAGCAAATCAGATAAATAAAAATAGTGGTGTCAAGAGTAATAAAAGCTTGGGAAATAAGCTGGAGTTTTCACTGGATTAAAAAAATGCATTGCAGGATTAGGAGCTGATAGTTCCTTATAAAAGAGCTCTGAAAGTAATCAAGAGTTATGATAGAGTTAGCATCATAGACTATGTAATGCACAGCTGTGGAGATTTGAGAGTTAAGGAACATTTAGCAAGGCCGCAAGGCAACCAAAGGAATCTATTGCATCATATTGTGCTTTCAAGACATTGTTACTATTTAATCTAGTCAACATTTGAGTTTGCAAGTATGGTGAAAGCAAGGTTATTATAGGCTTCTGTGAATACAAAGAATCAATACAATGGTTTGAAGTCACTTGTTAGGCAATATACAGAAGAGCTGGGGATGATGGGGAGAACACAAAGTTAAAACCACAGGCAAAACTGTGCCTGTGAGACGTGTAATGAAGTAATCATAGGGTAGTGTATGTCTCACAGTTAATGGGATTAATTCTCACTACTTGTAATTAACAAAAGTGGGGAGAGACCCCATATTGTATATAAAAAGATATAGCTTTAAAAAAAGCATTAGAAGGTAATGTCATTATCACTAATAAGGAAAAAGGGGATCGCCAAATGTAGTCAGTGTTCTCAGTGCCCAAATATTTTAGTAGGAGACAAAGTTACAGTGAGAAGTGTTAGATATAATATTTGTGGGTATTTCTCATGTGAGTCAAAAAAAGTTGTTTATATTGCATGCTGTAATACATACCTAGCTTTTTATGTGGGCAAAACCTCTAGGAAATTAAAAGAGAGGATTTATGAACATTTGTCAGATATTAGGAAATGCAAGAATACAAATGCTATAGACACATTGCAGAATTTCCTATGCATACTTTTAAATTTACCATCATTGAATAGGTGGTGAATGTTCCAAGGGATTATAGTGCTGATGAACATTTGGACAACAATGAACTGAAGTGGCAACTATTGCTGAATGCCACATCTCTATCTCTGTTAAAGGATGCATGTTCCATCACTGCAATTCTGAAGTTAAACAATTGGAAGTTTGATATTTTTTATACTGTCTGATCCTTTCAATGTCTTGGTATTGCAGTTTTATGGCCTTTTAGTGACTTGATTTTTCATTGTTTGGTGTTAACAAGGCATTTTAATTGGCAGGTGTTTTTATATTTATATGATGTGTGAAACTGTGTTTGATTATTTCTTCTAATGAAGTTCCTATGGTCAGGAATGAAAGCACTCAACTTTTTTCTTTAATAAATAGTTTGTACACATACCTGGTTCCATTGTCCTTTTGGCTTTTGCCACACGGGATTGCAAGAATTAGGAGTCTTGTGGTTATCCCAAGATTTATTATTAGTGTATGTCTCATGTATGATGGGACTGATTCTCACTACTTGTAATGATTTGATTTAGATACAGTAAAACGTTACCTGTGAATGAAATGTATGGTATTGTCCTCTTATCTGGTAGAATTTTATGAGGTTTTTACATTGTGTAAGGTGAAGTGGTCAGGTGGTCATAGAGTAGGGTGCTTAAAAAGGATGTAATAATACAGGAGAAGAGAAAAGTAGTGGTATTTTTAATTCATGCTTAGGCTCCTCAGCATGATCATCTATAGCAGAACAATGCCTCTCCTTCTCACCTGTTCTCTCTAAACTGATCAGCTTGCCATGCACACTGTGGCCATCATCCTAGGCCCACGGCTGGAGAAGCATGCATCCATCTTTTGGGGGAAGGGAGAAGAAACTGAGACATCCCAACCCTGAGCCATTCCACTCTGAGTTGTAGAGATTGTTTTATCTCTTAGTGTTCCTGGGGGAAGAGTATGCAGAGGTGTCATATGTGATGATGTCATATAACCACTAGTGTACAGCTGCATGGCTTTTTTCCTGGAGGGCCAATTTGCCTTTCTATTGGAGAGTTTCCTTTTTCCTGTGATGATGATGTGACCTCAGTTTTGGTATATACAAATAGTAAGTGTATAGAGAGTGAGTCTGCCCACATCATGCTCACCCCCATGTAAAAACACTTTTTTTTAACTTTTTTTATATTTTGAAATGCTGTTCATTTTCCTTGGGTTTCACTCATTTGCATCAACTCTTTTATGAGTCAACCACAAATCAGTCAGTGTCTTGTCAACATAGCTCATACAATGATAATGATACCATTTTAATAAAGTTTAAAAAGGAAAAAAAAATGCAAGTTTGTTTCTACAGGTAAATTTGGTGTGTCTGGGAAATTGATAAGAAAACAATTGTGATGATATAGTGGATGGGTGGTTATATAAGAGGGAAAAACTATCTAATAAAGTTACAGCTTTGAAAATATGTAACATTTTTATATACTGTGAAATCATTTATTTATTTATTTATTTGTTTGTTTGTTTGTTTGCTTGCTTGTTTGTTTGTTTATTTATCCTTTGTTGACCAAGTTAATCCACTAGGCTAGTGGTATTTTTTCAGAGGTGACCCAAGGTGGTATTTATATAAGTAGGGGGTATTTGGTCAGGGCATCCGGGAACTTCCTTATACTTTGGATTGGTTAGATGATGCTGGAGGGCTCCTACAGCAGCAACAAAGAGGCTGAAGGAAGCGGCAGTATGGAGGAGGACAGAAAAATTATGGAGAGTTTGGAGGTGGAAAATTTGAATTTGAAGAAAAAATTGTTTGATATGAAGTATCAGAATGCAGATAAAGATTCCTGTGTGGTGATGATACAAATAAGCAGCATTTAACCGTCTCAATGGAGAATGAAGAAAGCAAATCTGTTAGAGTGGTGCAGATAATAGAACTGGCTTCAGGAGGGCTTGCAGATGGTATTCTGTTGAAAATAATCAAGCAGGACGATCCTGGTGACAGTACTGCCAGTACATGGGGTGAGATGGCAGATAACGTTTTCAGACGTGCTGTGGATAGTAATGCGGCAGCAGAGAATGCAGCATTTACAACTTATGTAGCAGTGACAGAAAGTAAAAGAGGAAAGGAACAGCAAACTGAGAATAAATCTGGTTTTGTAGCAGCAGAGAATGCATTAGCTAAACATATGCAACAGCGACCGCAGGCAAAAAAGGAGGGCAGCAACCAACGGTAAGTAAAACTATTTTTAAAAAGAAGAGAATACCGCCAGTGGGAATAAGAACAAATTACGTATGGGACAATTTGGTAACTGTTCTGGCCTTTAGGTCTCAAGAAATCTGAGCCTTTATACATATAGGAGCACAGGCTTTTTGTGACTTTACATATGAAACTAACAGACTGATGATAACATTTCTGGAACTGTGTAACAAAAAGGACATTTATCTGTGGAAAAAAGTATTTGTTTTCTCATAGTAATTTAATGTTAAAAATGTTACTTTCCAATTTAGATGTGATCAACCTGAAGAACATAATGTTAAAAATGCATGCCTGTTTTATGTGAAACTGTTGTTGAAGTCAGAAATGACAGAACTTTATGGAACAGAGGGTGGAGGTTGGAAGCTGTTTTAAAATGTCAAAAATTTATGAAACATTTGCCATGCGTTATTTTTTTCCCTGATCACAGATAGATATTAAGATATGCCATCCTAAATTATGTTTCTTTTGTGAAGAAGTTTCTCATTTAATTAATGATTGTGACAAGATACAGTGTAACCAGTGTGGGGACATACAGCAGGAAGGTGTGTGACTTGATACAGGGTTGTATCAAAAGGGGACACTTTTGGATGGATTTTGAAGAGCAAACCACAAAAAATGAAAAAGGAGAAAGGAAGGAAAATACACACAATGAAGGAAAGAAGAAGCTGGGGAGAATGTGAATTAGGTGAAGAAAGCTGTAGAAGAAGAAGAAAAAAATATGGAGGGGGAAAAATGGAGGAAGAAAGAGATTGCACACAGGAAGAAAGGTCAGCAGAAGCAATTGAAAATAGTCATTTTTTGATGTTTTAGCCAGTGAAAAATCTGATTCTGAGGATCAAGGATGCCTTGTATATAAACAGAGGAAAAATATTCAATAGGGGAAAAAATGTAAAAATAAGAAAATGGAAATGTGAAAATATGTCCTCAAAATTTAAAGAATGAAAGCCAACAATTTTGGAGTATTTTCAGTAAATGTGAAAAGTATTATTAATACTGTAAGAAGGATAAAGATACTGGGATTGTATGCTAAATAAGATGTGGATGTTATTCTGTTAGAAGATATTAAGATTCCTGACAAGTGAAGAAAGACTGCTTACAGAAAAATTGTGGGGTGGAAATAAAATATGTAATCTAGGAAGTGATAGCTGTTCTGGACTGGCTATGTTGTACAACAAACAGTGAAAATACTAGATGTAATGTTAATAAGGATGGGAAGGTCATCTGTTGTGGATGTGAGGTGGACAGAACATGTTTATAGAATTATAGCATTATATGCATATATAACTAACAAGGAAGGAGATAATCTGTTTCATCAAATATTAGACTATGGGGGGGTTAACGTGAACATTCTAATATCAGGGAACTTTACCTGTGATTTAATAGAAAAATGTAATAAGAATGGGAAAGATGTAAACATACAGGAAGTAATAAACTGTGGTAAATTACCCCTGTGGAACAAAGTCAGTGGACTAATAGAAGGGGAGCAGATGATGATACAGTTGTGAAGAATTTTTCAGACCATTTACTGATATGAAACGTAGCAATGGAAGAAAGTTAGCATATTAAAATAGAATAAACGAGAAATTATACATTCGTAGGTAATTACTAGGCTAGCTGCCCATGTGGGCCATTTTAAGCCTAGCCAATTTCCTTTTTTCTGCTCAAAATAATGTATCTCATTTGGTTATAGATTGGATTTTCCCATCCCATGGTCAATAATTATATATTACCACTACTGAGAATAACTTGGATCATACAATAGATAATTTGAGGGAACCCATGCATAGAGTAAAGGATTTAGGAGCTGCATCTGTCCATCAGTAGTACAGGAGGTAGTCGTGGAGTAACTTTTCTGTTTCCCATCAATAGATCTAAGTTGCGCTTGAAAATGGACAGAGATCAACTTTTTTTAAATGAATGAGGAGTGTATTCCATTGCAGTGGTATCCTCTGTGACATATACCTGTCCCTCGAAACTAATCTGTTGATGTTACAGAAGAGGTTTAGATCCTTAGATTGAGCATTTCTGAAGCCATTTGACTTGTTGATGTGCAGAAAACTCATCAGTAATGGGTCAGAGGATGAAAGACACATGTCACCGCTTAGCAGTCTGCAGGACACCAAGAATAATGACAGGGCTTTGAGTTGGTCCATCTAGGACATGTTGTTTAGGCCTTGTATCCTTTTATTAAAAGATTTCTGTGGTCATTCCAGTTGTTGCATGTGTCTGGACAGTTACATGCCAAAGGGCATTATTATGGGATGAAACTGGAGAGTGGGAAGTATTGCAGTTATAGAAGGGTCACATAACCATGAAGAACTTCTATAAAATTGGTTTGAGTGGTGGACTGAACTTAAAAAGAAGTATAAAAAGTATTTATTTCAGTGGCAGGATGGTGTAAGGAAGAAAGGAGGAGAAATTAAAGTATGAGAAATGTTGCAGAAATGTATTAAGAGACTTTAGAGAATAATATAAGAGAATGCTATGATATGGAAAAAGAAATATATAAAAGAAATAGAGAAAAATAAGGCATTACTGCTAATGCATGGGTATTTACAAGGGAAAAGGGAGGAGGCACATTTGGATAAAACAGTAAAGCAGGATATTAGCATAATGAGAAAAAATGAAAAATGTAAAAAGAGAGGTAAAAAGGACACAAGAGCAAATAATGAGTATTGTAGTACAGCATGTAGAAAATATGCATCCATAACGATGGAAAACAAGAGAGAGAATGGAAAATAAAGTAATTTCCAGAATGAGCTATTGAAGAATTTGAAACAGAAATTACTGTTAGTGAATTGGATGCAATACTTAGAAAAATAAATGTTGAGTCAGCATCAGGCCCAGATGATATAGAGTATGAAATCTTAAGAGTGGAATATTATTTGTACTGGTAATGACTGTGATAGTGAGTGAAATAACTTTTAAATGAAAGATGCTAAATATGATGCTAAAGGAGATGGTGATATTGATAGTTTTGGCATATGCAGATGATAGCGCTGAGGTTACTAATAACAAAATGTGGATAAGGGAAGATCTGGTTTGTCTGAATGGATGTTTTAGGGAAATGGAAATTACCTTGAATAAAGGTAAAAGTAAGGATTTGGGTGATGTGGTGAAAACTGGGGGTATGTATTTTTCCATGAATAAAGTGCCTTTGCTATGAATAACATTTGGGAAAAATGATGTAGTTATGATGCAATGAGAGGGTTGGATAAAGGAAATGAAAGAAATACATCTTCTGTGGAGGAAGTATAGATTTGCATTCAGGAAAAAGGTTTATATAGTGAATTCAGTATTAATGGGAAATAACATATATGTCAAATGTCTATATGAGCCCAGTAAAATGTGAAAAGGAAATTGAGCAACTGGCATTTTTTTTTTTTCATATGGGTTCAAGATTAAACCCGGTGAAAATAATATGAGTGATGATGAGGGATTGGGGTTACTAAATCCAGTTGTATATTTTGCTTTTTTAACTTGTATAGAATATTAAAGTGGGCAAATGAAGATAAGGAGAACTTAATATTAGAATATTTAAATATAAACCAGGAATAGCTCACGTAGTGTTCCCTCAATAACAGTAACCTCAGTTCCAGCCCCAAAATATAAAATAAATGAAGCGACCAGCTAAACTGCTAAAATAAAAACTGACTATTGAAAACAAAAATTTAGTAATAAAATAGTGTTGGTTAAGTTCTTTTGCCCTTTAGCAACATCGTAATGTCGAACATGCATCAATATATTCATCCCTGTCATGACATGTTTTACCTCCTAGAACATACCTCTCGACCTCTTAGTGCAAAAAGTAATGGGAGGCAAAAGCTCAAAATCAAGGATAAATTTTAAATGTTGCTCTTGTAAACTTAGAAAGTTTTGTAGAAAAACAGGTCTTGCCAGAAAGCCACATGGTTTATGCGGAACGGACTAACAATATGAAGCAAAAATATGGACATTGTGTGAAATTCCAAGCAGTTGAGAGGTATATCCTGGAAGTGGGGTGGCACAACATGAATGTGGGTATCAAGAAGGTGCAGGTGGTCTCTGGACTTACTTCCCTTGTAACTCCTAATCCTATGATCATGTGATGAGTTGAAACAGGCTAGCAGTATATTTGTGCATACCTCTCAGCCTCTAAGCACAAGAGATCTGGACAAAGCAAAAAAAAAGGAGAGGAAAAAAGGCTCAAAATAAGGTCAGATTTTAAATATTGCTCTTATAAGCTTAGAAAGTTGCTTGAATGATAAGTTTTGTGTTAGCATGCATTTTCAAAAGGAAATGAACTCTGAGACTCAAATGTTTGCACTTATTTATTGACTTAAAGCCTCAATGATTTGCCAAAAATCATAAATTTTGTGAGGAACAGACCAAAGTTAGAAATCAGAATCGAGACATTTGTGAAAACCTGGTCAGTTGTGAGGTATGCATTTGTGACAGAGTTCTTTTTCTGTTACAAGACACAAGTTTTGCAAGAAAAAAAGACATTTTTAAGTTGTAAGTAAACCTAAAATTGAAAAATTGATCCGGTGACTGTTTTTGTTGCTGCAAGCACAGCAAATTTTTGCAGCAAGTGCACATTAAACAGAATTTCTATCCCCAATGGCATGAGTAGTTCCCATGGATGAGTTAGTTACACAATGGCTAGCAGGGATATTTATAACTAGTCATGCTATGAGGTTTTACTGTTCTCTTTGATCTTTTCTGCTATTCTGTAATCTGTTCCAGAAAAGATCAAAGAGAACAGATTATGGTGGTTTGAACATGTGTGTAGTAAAGCAGAAGAAAATCTGGTAAAGAAGATTTTGGACAGACAGAAAGAAGGTAAGAAGAAACTAGGGCATCCAGCAAAGAAGGGGATGGATTGTGTGAGAGAAGACCTGCGACAGGCAGGATGGCATGAGTGTCAAAAAAGGCAGGAGTTTAGCACTGAATCGAGAAAAATAGTGACAGTTAACATAACACCCCCGACCCCATGCAGAAAATGGGATAAAGGAGGTTGATGATGGTGATGATGATGATGATGCTATGAGGTTTTACTCGCTTCATTACTGGTTATGTCTCACATTTTGTTTCAGTGAAGCTGGTGAATGGTCAAATAATGCAGTGTATTTAGGAACCCTGTTTAAAAACTTTACAAAAGAATTAGTATTTATGCCTTGTTAGGTTTCATTATGTTTTTGTATATGTGCTGCAGCCAATGCTCAGATATATGTTCTCTGTACATATCCTTTTCCCTTTTCATCCGATAGCCTTTGCACTTCCAAGTATTGCCATCAGTTAGGTATACAACAGATACTCATACAATGTATACCCTAAGATGGAAGAGATGCTGGACAGGTATTGACAGCAATCACACAGGAGGTCATGGGTACTGTGGTAAAGGTTATGGTGGAGAGTGTATTCACTTGTCCACATAGTGACACCACTTTAACCTCCTAGACACCATGAATTACCTTGCTACAATAGCTAATACCATAAAAAGTAGAAGAGGGAGAGTTTTTTCTTCTTTTGGAGGAGGGCCTCCACTGAAAATAAGCCTGAAAAAGTGCACAAACCAGTCAACAAAATCTACCTTCATATATATATATATATATATATATATATATATATATATATATATATATATATATATATATATATATATATATATACATACACTCATAATGTCATGTGGCAGTGTTATAATTGCCAGGAGGTGTCTATTCATACTTGTCCAAATAGAGACAGAATAATCAACCCAGATCACAATCGTGTTCATTAATCAGTGTATTCAACAAGCACAGGTGTTCTTACATGTTCTTGGATGGGGTGAACCCTACAGGGGTCTATCCATAGACATATGAATACAAATTGGCAGTTTGTCAACATTTTGCTCTCAGTATATCATCTCTTTTATTTTGTGCCCCTATTGTATGCTATTTGTGTTGCCTTTCACAGTTTATGTGCATCTCTGGCACAAAGTAGAATTTGGTTAGGGCATGAATTCCCACAAATCATAGCCACTTACTATGATCAAATGACATATATATCAGACCATGTAAAAAATGAAATCTACTTCACCAAAAAAGAAATGTAAAGCAAGTTAGCCAGCATCTCTACAAGGAGACTATATTGCCATTCACCCACAAGGTAGGCGTTATCCTCAATACACCTGCATGCATATATACTAGCTCTGTGGTTGCAGAATCACAAGGAAATCATTAACTTCACAAAACTCTGGTCTAACATAGTAAGAGAGTTTGTTTTTTTAAAAAAAATTATAGACAACTCTATACTTAGTACAGAAACATGTCACTATACCGATCTTCTAATTGAGGTACTTCATTTCCAAAGAGAATAGCTAAAGGTGATATGACTGAAAGCACATGTCCCCAACCTAATATTCTTTCCCCTTTGCTTAGTTCAATATCTTTCTTATGTCTTCACTTATTACTAAGAAAAGGGTTACTACATGACAAAGAAATATTGCCAGAACTTTCCCCTGTGTCAAATAGTTGCCCTTACCTCATTCCTGTGCATGTTTTCCTATTTTCTTTACATTTCTACCGTATCTGCTCACATCTTACTTTCCCTCCCTTCTCCACTGCTATCTGTATGTATCCATTCTTAGTTCTTTTGAAAAAATGGCTGTACAGATTATTTTTCTTCTCCTTCTTCTTCTTCTCCTCATCTTCCTCCTTCTCCTTCACCTTCTTCTTCTTCCATGTCCTCAGAAAGTATGAGGGTAACCGGTGGGATCCACATGGATCCGTCCTATGACCTGTGCTATTTGGCATGTATTTCTCTGATCGCAAAGTCAAAAATGAGGAGTTCTGTCAACCAAGTCTGCATATTGGTTGCAAACTGGGCTTTATATTCAAATCTCCTTCTGATATTCAGGTGCTACAAAGTGAACTTATACACCTTAATAGCTGGTGCTCTGAAAATGGGATATAACTAAATGCTAAAAAATGCAATATTGTTGTATTTGTTGAATTTGGTAAACAAACCCTCCACCCAGTGTATAGTATAGAAAACACACCACTCCAAATGAAGATGTTGTGAGACACCTTGGAACATGGGTAGATAATGCCCTCTCCTTTGATTATCATGTTACAACAGAAGTCCTTCTATCTGGGACAGCTGATTACTATGTTTTTTAACTCTACATCCACAGAAGTCCTTACTCCTCTATATTTTGCATGACCCAGACCAACCATCAAATAAAATGCCCTTTCTTATCTTACTAGACATATCAAGCATTTGGAGGGTCCCCAAAGGTTCCTGTTAAAAAATAATCTATGCTGCAGAATACAGTCTTTAATGAATAATGCCATGCCCTATTTTTTTTTATTTTTGCAGTGCACTGTCTCTGAGATTTTGCATTCTAGCATCCTATTTCTCCATTCTTCATGGTATTTTTTTTTGTCTGCATTCCTCAGCCCGATCTTTGATGCCTCTTTTCAGTTCAATTTTAAAGTCATATATTTTAGAAGTGGCATATCTTTATCCAACCTGTTATTACCATCTGTATAATAAAGCTACATAGTCCTGTGATTTGTTTTTCTTTCATGAATTTCATGCAGCAAGTATCTGCGTCATCCCCTGATATGTTTTTCATTCACGAATTCCATGCAGTATATATATGGATGGAAATGTTTTTGTTGTTCCATAAAATTATGAATAATTCAGAATGTAAAATTTTTGTTCCAGTCTTCATTAGTGTGTGAGCTTTAGTGGAATTAACTCCACTATGTATCAGTCCAAATGTTTAGTTCTTCATGAGAAGAATGTCTGTTATCAGAAAAAAAAAACAATTTAAAGAGAAAAAAAAATGATTTCCTTATTCAAAACACTAAAAACACTAAACTTTCTTTCATTTTACTTGTTTTGACTATTTGAATAATATTGAAACCACTGTTGTTTTGTTTGTGAACAATGACTTTTAGCCACACACATATTGTACACTGCAAGATGAAGCTCTCATTTTAGCTTTCAGGAATGCTATGCCATGCCCTACGTGGGGAAGATGACACTGCTCATTTTATATGAAGATGTTTAAGCATAAATCCTCTCTCGTCATGTATGCCTTACTATCAAAAAACCCTAAGAACAGCAGAGATTTAATAGTAATGTTATGCTAACCTAACACCGTCATGCTTTATGAAGTGTCAGTCATGTAGGATCTTTGTCACACATCTTGCGCTTTACTGCAGAAAGCTTGAGAAGTACCCAGATAGCTGTTGGCCTTCACTAGACATAGCAGAATTTAATAGCAAATGTTCTGTTCCGCAATATAAACAATGCAGTGGTTGAACTGTCATAGGATTAATTGGCTGGCATTTCCTGTACTGCACTCTCTACACTGTGGACTGTCTCTGTGACTGAAAATGTGCTATAAATGTCATCAATTACAGGTGCTGTTAAGAATTCTGTGCTGGTATTGGAAAAAGAAAAGCATAACTTTTAGCAGTCGTCCTGCATAGCATTCCAGGTCTAGAATCATGCAGAAGAAAAGCAGACGTAATGGAATGAAACTGTTGTCTTAGCTTTCACTGAGCCTGTGAGGTACCCTCAAAAAGGATACCATTTTCTTACACTGAACAATCAAAAAACAAAGACAGTTAACTCAAGCACAGAAAACTGTTTTGTGCAGAAGCAGAGAGGAAATGGCATGCATTACTAACAGACAGGCACCATGCAGTTAAAAGAAAATGTTTATGAAAACAAGTCATAACTATTACAGTGGATTGCACTGCGAGTTTGGGTGATGTCAGTTTACATGTTATAGAAGAAAAATGATGTAAGAGTGCTGCTTTTTAATTCCCCACATACCAAAAGTGGAAGCTGCAGCCTTCCAAATTCAGATACTGTGCTGACGGAAAAGTTTGCATTTATTAATATAGGTTCATAGGTTCATAGGTGTGTACTAGGCTAATGGCCCTGGAGCTTTTGCAAGCCTAGCCCATAGGATAACCCTGGCATCGTGGCACCCGACCTTAGTTCCCAGTGCCTCTGTCAAGTAGAGTCACTGGAGTGATCCCTGGGGTGAATTATTTCCCATCCACTCATCAAGATTTCTCTTGAAGACGGCCAGTGAGGCGCTCCGCTTGACATGTATGGGAAGTCTATTCCATAGCATGGGTAGTCTCTGGGTTCTGAACCTGTCCCTCCAGCTTGTTCTGTTGATTGTGGTAATGAGGTTGAGGTCTCCAGAGCATGTAGTGTGGAGGTAGTGGGATTTCTTTAGATATAGCATTTCTAACAGAGCTGGGTCAGACATGGCTTTGTAAGTCAAGCAGAGATTGCCTCTAAGTAGGCGATATGAAACAGAGAATAGTTGGAGTATTTTGAGTCTGTCCATACAGGACAAGTGTTTAAGGCCTAAGATCCTCTTTATGAGGTATTTTTGCAGCCTCTCCAGTTGTTGCATGTGTCTAGTGAGGTACATGCCAAATGGGGCATTGTACTCGATGATTGGCCTAATGAGGGAAGAGTAGAGGGAGACAATGACCTTTTTCTTCCTGGATGCAAAACCCTTAGTAATGAGATGTGCCACATAGAAGGATTTTCTGACCACAGTGGCAATGTGGTGGTCAAAAGAGAGGTTGTTGTCAACCTGTGTTCCCAGATCTCTTATGACACCTTCTGTGTTCAGTGGACTACCATTGATATGGTAATTCATGGGAACTGGATTTTTCCCAAAGGGGATGGCGACACATTTTTTTGGCATTGAGCTCAAAGCCATGGTTCTGACACCAGTCATTGGTCTCAGTGAGGCCTTTCTGTAGGATGGCAACATCACTTGGGGAGTTAATTATGGCTCCCAACTTGCAATCATCTGCGAACTTTGTCAGCCAGAGTCCCTTTGTGTTGACCTGGACTTCAGAGAAGTAGATACCAAACAGGAGAGGACCCAGGACTGAACACTGTGGGACTCCACTCATGACTGGTTGACAGTCTGACTTGGAGTCAGCTACTTTCACACTGTGGGTTCTATCTGTGAGCCAGTTTGCAACCCACCTAGTGATATAGGGGTTGATGCCTGGCTTAGTGAGTATTTCTATGATTCCTGAGTAGGGAATGGTATCAAAGGCCTTGGCCAGATCAAGGTAGGCTGTATGAACCACCTTGCCTTCACCCACAGCTCTGGTGACTGACTCAAAGAAGTTGACCAGGTTGAGCAGGCATAATCTACCCTTCACAAAACCAAACTGTGTGGGATCCAGAGTTTGGAGGTGCCATATATCTTTGTTTATTAGGTCCATGATGATGCATTCCATAGCTTTGCATATCAGACTTGTCAGGCTAATTGGGCGATAGTTCCCAGGGTCTGTAGTCGCTCCTCCTTTGTGGAGAGGGTTGACTGTAGCAGTGTGCCATTCAATAAAGACAAAGCCCGAGGTGAGGTTGTGATTGAACAGGGCACACAGGTGAGGTGTCAGTTCACTCTGCAGTTCATGTAGAACACAGCCAGGGATATTGTCAGGTACCATAGAAGCTGTATTCCTGGCCTTGGACAGTGCTGTTTTAACCTGTGCAGCAGTAATACTGGGTGCCTGGCAATCTATTAATATTGTGATTGGTCCTTTGGTGGGGGAGAGAGGGGTAAAGTTGGCAACGAATCTGTCGACCAGTATATTGGCAATATCTGTGGCTCAGTATAGGAGGTGCCATTGTGCAACAGCTCCGAGCAAATCTGGGTATTGCTGTGGAGATTCTTTACATAACTATAGAAGGTCTTAGGTTCATAGGTTCATAGGTTCATACTAGGCTATCTGCCCTAGGGCATTTATAAGCCTAGCCAGAATGTGTTTGACTTTCGCCTTGTGGTTGTCTTTACTATCTGCTACAATTCTGTTTTCATAGCTAGCTTTAGAGGATTTGATGAGGAAGCTCAACTTTTTGTTGAGGTTGATAAGGGAGTTTTCCACTCTTGGGACTTCACCTTACTTCTCATCAGTTTCCTCCTTCTGTTGTAGAGTTTGTTTATGGCAGGGGACCACCAGATTGGCTTCCTTTTTTTGGAGGAGAGCATCTTGGTTCTATTGGGTATGGCGAGATCCATGCATTTGTGTATGTGTTCATACAGGGCATTAGTGTATGATTTGGCAGTAATGTAGCTGTTCTCCAGTTGCATGGATGCCATGAAGTTAGCCACCTCTTTTTTTAGTAGCCCAAAGTTAGCTTTGGAGAAGTTTTTCATGGGGGTTACCTTTGCAGGGTGGGGGGGTGGATTTCCAAGGTGATTAGTTTGTAGTTGGATCTAACCAGAGAGGAGTTGACTATTGGTACAGAGCAACGGTCACCCATGTTAGTAATGACCAGGTCAAGGATGTTGCTACCTCTAGTGGGGGGTAAGAATGAGCTGGTCCAGGGCATTGGAATTAATGAATTCCTGGAAATGTTGGGCAAGTGTATTGGTAGATGAGTAGTTTTCCCAGTTAATAGAGGGGTAGTTGAAGTCACCTAGTATGAGAGTGTTAGGTTGGACCCTAATATTCTCCAGGTTGGATAGGAACATGGAGCGCGAGTCTTAGGTCATGGCTGGGGACCTATCACAGGCTACGACCTGAATTGCTGTCTTACCCAATGTTAGCTGCACCTGAAGTATTTCTGATGCATCATGTTGGGCTACCAGTCTGGAGGTGTGCACATCCTTTATGAATATGGAAACACCACCGCCTTTGGAGCTTCGGTCCAAGTTCTGTTTCCAAATAGTATGGAATGATTTATAGCCTGGTAGTGCAGGGGTGCTATCTTCTGCCTTGAAGCAGGTCTCAGTTACAGCACAAATGTTGATGTTCTCCATTTTAAGGAGTGCTTTGAGCGAATGCATTTTGAGATTTAGACTTCTAGCATTGAACAGCATGACCCACAGATTGCATTTGTTTGTAGCTGTTACGGTGGTAATTTGATGTTTGAAACACCACCTAAAAAAGGCACAATAGAGGTGGCAAGAGCCTTGACCAGTATCCGGAAGCCCAGGGGTGACAGATGCAGGCCATCTCTAGCAAAGCATCTAGGTCTGTCAATCATGTCATCCCAGGCAGACAGATACTGGATCCCCTTAGAATGACACCAGAAACTTAGCTAATTGTTGAAATCAGTCATTTGTGATGTTGCAAGGATGTGTCAGTTGAGCTTTTTACCCCTAACTTGACCACCTCACATCAATGGTTAAAAGATTTCTATTGATCATATCTTTTAGACCACTGATGTGGTTGAAGTTGGCTGTGTATATGTATGAGATACATAAAACATGCTAGAATTTCAGGACAATTCTATAGAATAAATGTGAATAATCATGACTATTTTTATAGAAGTTTTCTGACAAAATTGTTGGGCAACACAGAGTGAACACACACTGTGAGGTAGCACAGGTCTGTGACATAGTTCGCACAAAGAGTAAAAACACACTGCGAGGTAGCACAGGTCTATGACATAGCTCACACAGAGAGTGAACACACACTGTGAAGTAGCACAGGTCTATGACATAGCTCGCACAGAGAGTGAACATACACTGTGAGGTAGATCAGGTCTATGACATAGCTCACACAAAGAGTGAAAACACACTGCGAGGTAGCACAAGTCTATGACATAGCTCACACAGAGAGTGGATACACACTGCGAAGTAGCACAAGTTTGTGACATAGCTCACACAGAGATCGAACATACACTGTGAGGTAACACAGGTCTATGACATAGCTCACACAGAGATTGAACACACACTGTGAGGTACCACAGGTCTATGACATAGCTCGATATAGACAGCACGGTTTCTGCTGTAGGTGTCACATGGCATAAGAGACATTTTCTAGCTGATCTGTAAGTACAGTAGTTAGATCTCCATTTATGAAACTGGTAACCTTGTTCCAGACTAACAAACTGGAAGCCAAAGATGGATGACTGAGGAATGATTATGTAGAAAGTAGGTCTGTTTGTTAGGGATGATATGTGCATGAGATTGCATTTAAATCTGATCAAAATATGCATGGGATCATTTGCTGTTCTGTTTGTTGGAGATGAGATCTGGATAAGGTCCCTATTCATAAACAATGTGTACAATGGCTTAATGAAAACCCAGGAAACAGAGGTATTCCTAGAGGCCAGCTGGAGGCTTCGGCAGTTTCTGATGGGCAGTGGTGGAAACCATGAAGAGAAATAGAAGTGCTGGGTTGAAGTCACCCCCAGCATCAGTGGGGTGGGTAACCATGCCCACATAGTTAAGCAATACCAGCACAAGCAACTTGTGGGACTCAGCCAAAAAAAAGTAGAACAAGTGCTTGAGGCTACTTTTGACATATCAACAACCAGATTGTGCTACTGATATATGAGAAGGAACTCCTACTGGCCACTGTCATGGACAGAAAATCTAAATAACACATGCTACAGGCTAACATATTGCACACCAAGTTAGAGTGTCTATGTGCACATATAGAAATGGCTGCAGGTATTTGAAGAATAAATTGTAAGCAGTACTTACTGTGCATACTTATACTGCATTAATGATGCATTAATGATGTACAAACACATTGCAAAAGGAATTGTCAATCACTCTAGGCAGCAAATGAAATAACTTGGCGCATACAGTCATGCTGATGAAATATAACTACAATTTGCTGAACATGCATATGCAAACATAAAGTGACAACATCTTCATAAGTTCTAACTCCTGTGCATTACACGCATGATACCTGCATGCAGTAATGAATTATATGTCATAACAGAGTCATACCGACCCATGTGTATGTGGTACCATGGATATCTAATACAGACTATATACACAGACTGTGGTGCAATAGGAACCCCTTTGCTGAGTGAATGTGTAGCAGTAATGGATAACTGGCAGGTTACTCCCAAAATTAATGCAGCAGCACCTGGAAATCAGCAGGTGTGCACCAACTGTACCATATGAATCAAAAATGGTATCTGAGTGAGCATACCGGTTGACAGTATGGACTGAAAGGGAGGTCTGCCTATTTGTTAGCTACACTCTCCCATTGTATGACACCATGATTTGATATGTACTTCTGCCTGAAGGGAGGTCCATAGCAGACATACAGCCAACCAGTGAACAACACCTGATGAGGGACATTGGTATTCTCAAAGCTGGAGAGAAGTACCACCATAAATGGAGTAACCACAGCAACAGGGAGGCAGAACAGCTGTGGGCCTTAATGAAACTTAACTATAATAATGCTTCTACACTCCCAGCCTAGCATACAATATAATATAGTGACCACTATATCTGTACTGCCCATGTCTTTTCTCTTCAGTGTATAGATATACCACCTCCCTTTTGGATCACTAATGCTGCTCATCTTCACCCTGGTAAGGAAGCCTACCAGGAGCAGATGCAGTGTTGTGCCTGCTGACACAGTATTCCCTGTAGGCATAGCTATGTATCTGTATATAAAAATAAAAACACAACCTAGGGAGGTAGATTATGTGAGTCAACTGCCCATTAAAATCAGCTTTTTGCACAACGGACCCCGGGAACTATTGCCCTATAAGCTTGACTAGCCTGGTCTGCAAGGCTATGGAGCACATCATCATAGAATTCATTAACAGAGACATTGGGAACCTTCAAACATTGGACCCTACCCAGTTTGGCTTTGTTAAGGGCAGATCATGGCTCCTAAACCTGATGGACTTCTTTGAGACAGTTACCAAGGCTTTAGATGAGGGAAAGGAGGCCCACACAGCCTACCTAGACCTCGCAAAGGCTTTCAACACCATTCCCTATGCTGGTATTATAGACAAGCTCACCAGCCTGAATATAAACCCCTACATCATGAGATGGGTTGCCAATTAGCTCACAGATAGAACCCACACGGTGAAGGTTGCAGGCTCTAGGTACGACTCTAAACCAGTTACAAGTGGCGTCCCCCAGGGCTCAGTCCTAGGACCCTTCCTGTTCGGTATATACTTCTCAGAGGTACAGGCAAGCACAGGAGGACTATGGCTGACCAAATTCGCAGACGACTGCAAACATGGGAGCCATAATTGACTCTCCAGCTGATAGAGACATCCTCCAGAAGGGTCTTACTGAGATGGATACTTGATATCAAAATCATGGCCTCAAGCTAAATGTCAAAAAGTGCATAGTCATCCCCTTTGGAAAAAACAAAGTATCCATGAACTACCACATACGTAGTAGTCCCCTAAATACAGAAAATGTAATAAGGGATCTGGAGACCCAAATATATAGCAATCTCTCCTTTGATAATTATATTGCCAAGGTGGTTAGAAAATCCTTCTATGTGGCCCACCTAATCACAAAAGGGTTCACATCTAGAACAAAAGAGGTTATTGTGCCCCTCTACTCATCACTCATCAGACCCATCATAGAGTACAACGCCCCATTTGGGATGTACCTTACAAGACACCTGCAACAGCTGGAAAGACCACAGAAGTACCTCACCAAGAGGATTACTGGCCTCAAACATATGCCCTATGCAACCCGACTGAAGAAACTCCAGCTGTACTCGATTGCATACTGCTTACTCAGAGGTGATCTCTGCCTGACATACAAGGCCATGTCCATCCCAAAATTGATGGACATGCTCCACCTAAAAAAAGCAAATCCCCAAGAGCCACATGCTCTAGGGATCTAAACCTCACCACAGTGATAAATAGGACATACTGGAGGGATAGATTCCTGTCCCAGAGACTTCCCATGCTTTGTAACAGGATTCCAATCTACATTTGGCAGAGCCTCTCACTAACACTCTTCAAGAAAAACCTTGACGAGTGGATGGGAAGCAGAAAATTTACCCCGTGGATCACTGCAGTAGCTCTGTTGGACAGAGGCACAGGGAGCTAATGGCTCTGCTGGACCGAAACACAGGGAACTAATCTAAGGGGGCGGCGAAAGCCAACACATTCTGGCTAGGCTTATAAATGCCCTCGGGCAGATAGCCTGATACTTACCTATGAACTTACCTATGAACGTAGAATCAACATTTTTAACTTAAAAGTTGGTTGAGTTCTTTCATTCTAACTAAGAGAACATCTGACCATTAGAGTCACATTAAAACTATAAAACCTAAATGAATCTTAACATCAAGTACTAAAAACAACCACTCACAATCCTAGCTGAGAGGGATGCCAGTAAAAAAAATCTGAGTATTGCCCCAGGTTGAATGATGGGAGGGATACTCAGTCTTCAAATCCCTGCTTTAGTCAACACTACAAAGTCTCAGTAAGGTGTTCACAACAACCTTCTGAAAGAGTTCTCCCATGCCAGCAGTGTGTACAGTGAAACTGCAACAAACAGAAAGTTTCATATGAACTGAGAAAATAGTTTTCCAGACCTGCTCTTGTAAGCAGTCATAAAGGGTGCAAGGTATGCAAGTGTAATAAACCTTGTCAAAGCACCTGTCACTAATAACGGGGTAGACGGTATGAGAGGACTACACCTGGAGATCTGGGTCATGGGAATCTGCACAGAATGGGAGCTCAGGAGAGGGCTATGTACCAGGAACATAAGTTACCAAAGAGAAACAGAGTGCTATCAGAGAACACACAGGCTGTGGTACTATCTTCTTGTATGAGTATCAGTATTCTGGGACAGCATTCATATGCCAGGCTATATTGGTTTAAGCCTTACTTCATGTGTCCTCCCCACTTGTACACATGGTATGCAAGCCACCTCTGTATTTCACCATGAACTAGTAATGTCGACATTGGAGTGGCATGGTTCTGTAGTAGTATACTGTGGTGCAGAAGAATGTTGCACTAGTCATAAACATAAATATGTGTGTGCGTGCTACTGTGCACTCATCTAATGCTAATCTACTCCATATATTTCTTACTCAGCATCTATATTTGCTGGGTATAAGATGGTGCACTATGTTTATGAATCCTTGGACCAGTCAAATGAAGCAATCTCAGTTACCACCCAGTCAGGGCAGTCTAATGGTAGCAGTGTACATTACTGCTGGGAAATCAGAGAAATAGGCAGTTTCCTACCTAGTGGACAGTTACAGGGCAGCCTTCCACCCTAGTATTCCACCTGTTTTTGCTAGGCTGCTAGGCTAGTTTGATGGTTGGGGTGAGCAGGTGGTTCAAAACTCTGCATCCAGGTAATCTGTGGTGTGTTAAGGGGCACTGATTTGGGAAGGCCAATTCGGGTGGCAGTAGGTACACTCACCAGATTATATTGTCCATAAGAGTCATTACAAATTGCTAGACTGGCATTGCAACAAGCTGTTATCATTGTAATTGTCATCAGTTCTATATCTTGTGACAGATCAATAAATGGTTGAAATGGTTTAGTCAGTTTGTGTTTGTTTTTTATGGGAGCGGGGGTGGGAAACAATAATAATATGCTGTGTGTTCACAATCTGCTTGTATGTGCTGTACATTGCTTGCACTGAGTCACTTAGCTATGGTTAGAAAGTACAATTGTGATCATGATGATAGTATCACACTACTATCTGTGATAAATACTCAATGTAAAAGCAAATGAATTTGGCCAAAGCAAAAATAGCAGAAATCCCATAAGAGTACGAGGTAATTTGATGTAGCAGGAGTACAGAATTTATTCAAAACAGAATGTGAAACAGTAGAAATTTTAATTTGTATTATGACTGCCTCTTCTTTCTTCAAAGCTGTCTGGAAGACATGAGGACACAGTCAAAATAAACATATGATTTAAAATGAATGTTGCAACTATTCTCATTCATTACTGTAACACGTCAGTGTATTTGAGGTCATTATTTTTCTGTGTAGTGTATTTCCAGAGCTTTCATTCTTGTGTAGGTAGAAAATGTGATTCTGAACTACAATCCTAACTTAACCTCTGCACCATATCCCCATGTATGATTGTTAACTGTGTTGTTCCAAACCCGGTTTTAATGTTGGAGGATTTTTAAAAGCATGAGAAATTATATTGTGCTGAATATTTATATTTATTTGTTTATTTACTTTGATTTTAAGTTGTTGATAACTCAGTAAGGCTTGGTGACCATAAGGCCTGCTTACGCATGTGACCTGGAAACAAGAAAGGTTAAGCAACTTGCTGTGAATCACAGAGAATGCAAAATGAATGTTGTGGGAAACAAAATTAGGTCAGCAGAATGCCCCAGAGAAATAATCTTACTAGGGAATCCTGATTCATGTAAAACTACTGTCTCTGCTAGATCTGGAACTCATTACATAGTAGGCGAGTACAGGATAAGTTGTAACTCAGGAGTAATTCAGCGGTTTATCAAAGATTTTTATAAGTTTCAAACACCATGTATTTGTGGTCAAATACATGCTTATGTAATCTGTTGGAGCATGAATCCAATAAAGAGAGTTAACATTTCTAAAGTATATCATTATAACCTAACAGTAAATGCTTGCTTTTCTCATTTAGAGGTTATTCACTTCTATAATTATTAAATCAGTTCGGCTGTATTTTTATACATTTCTTAAACTGTAGAAAGTTATGATGGTCTCCAGTGTTGCAGCATTTTTCTTTCTATTCCTAGAGCTGCTAAGCAACCTTATATGTGTTTTTGGAGGATTTCCAAAATCATCTGCCTAAGACAGTTTCCTCTACATTAAAATGTTATTTCATGCTTCTATGAGGGTTGACTCTCCTAAGTGTGGTGTAGTTATCCTTTTACTTCTGTTTTGCCCCTGCTGCTTTTTTGCATATTCCAGAGCAAAAGCAAGAAATTAGATGTAATGCTGTCATTTTTTTTTTACCCTAGACAATACAGATACTGAAATGCTGTGCAATGGCCAAGACTTCCAATAAGTGTGTGCGGTATCTGATAAATGCTCAGCTAAGTTAAAACTCCATTTGGGGACAACTTCAACCTTATGTCCCAAACCAATGACCATGACCTGCCTTTCTGGCCAAATATAGTTCATCCTAAAATCTACAAGAAGATATTAATAGGCATAACTGCAAATAAATATTGCTAACATTATTATTGTAGAACTAACTGTAGGTAAAATTAAGCCTTCTATAGCTTGTTGATTCAGGCAGGTGACTAATAGAACTAGATGATCTAACAACAGACTCTTTGTGCCTTCTGTAATTTGACTGACCAGACTGCAAAGACCAGCATACTCATTACATAATCAGTGTGAAACAGCTCTCCAAAAGTAAATCTGATAATTGGTTGACTAAAATAGGACCTTCCTCTGCAAAGAGTATCTGAACAGGAGACAGCCAGTTAAGAGCAGTGAAAAGGAAGCTTCCAGATAAATTACAGCTATTAATGTTTTATCTCTAAATCAAGATCTGCCATAGCCAACCCTGACTTTATCCTAAAACAGTGCCAGCACCAACAAAAGCAATTTTACATTTCCATTGTCTAAACCCATCTTCAATTTCTTCTTTCACTATTTAAATGTAGCTAAACAACTGACCATTACAAACCACCTAGGAGACTTTTTAATAGTTCATCTTTTTTCCTTTTCTTATCATGCTTAACACCAGACCAGGAAACCCTCACTTGCTTTTTAAGGCAGGGTCAAATTAATGAATATTGAAATCTAAACTCTGTAGATCATAAAAAGGTGAAAGTGGGACTCATCAACTCCCACCACCCCACCGAAAAAAAAAAAACAACAGCTAAACAGCCCAAGCCCAGAGGCATACCTTTTCTTTTAGGTCCTGGTGTGTGCCATCCAAGAGATATGGTTCAAATATCAATCCTACATTCCACAAATACATAATCCTATCTCTTTTCATTTGGTTTAGCCTGTCAAGCAAGGAGGTATTGTATCCATTATCATAAAATAATTTTTCAAAAGTAGAAATAATCTGTGGCATGAAATTCTTAGCACCCAGGTTATGACAAGCAATACAGACTGCAATAAAAACACAATGCAGAATTTTCTAATGTGCTATCACACACTGCCTCCATGTTACATCAAGAAAATTACTGTTTCCATTATAAACATATAATCTTTTCCTTAATGAAAAATAAATTTTTGTTTTGTTTGGTAACCTAAATTATCTATCCATTGACTGAGAAAACTATACCTCACCCAATAATTGGATACAAAAATGACTAAATTTCATAAACATTAACAATATCAGTCAGATGGTAGAATGATAGAGAGAGAGAGAGAGAGAGACAATCACAGAGAAGAACAAAAACACACTGGAAGTCATCTCGACAAATGTACTAGTCAGCTGTGTTAAGCTAAATATTTCATCAATCATATTTTGCTCTGACCACAGTACTGTGACATTCCTCATGTACTCCAAATGAAGCCTAATAAAAACTATACTATATTTGAAGATTTTTTTCAGATGACAACTATGGTGCCCCGAAGACTCACCTTGATTAAGACAACTGGGACCATATATTAGACCCCCAACCAACTGGCTGAGCTTTCACAGACCTCTACTATACTTTAAACAACAGAATCAATAAATTCATTCTTGTGAGGTATAAATATGGTTGAAATTTCTACAGTAAATCTAAATGGAGAGGTTACAAAATCAACAAAATAATAAACCAACAGAAAAGAGCATACAAAGCCTTCAACATTTACCAGCCTAATACAAAAAGATAAAGTCTGGGTACATGCAAAACTAATTTAGTGAAACAATCAAGACTCTTAAGATTCATTTGAAGAAAAAAATTACTATTAGTACAGGTGGGACTGCAGTAAATAAACAAGAATGAAGTATGTTAATCTCACCTGTGTGATGTCAAGCATTTAAGTCCTGAATCTACCTCATATGACCCACAGTTGGAGTGACCAGGCTGGGGAAGAGAGAGTTTGTGGCCAGTGCCAGTTTACCCATCCTGGGGATGGAAGGTAGCTCAGCTTATTGCATTGACAACACCTGCAGGAGTGCTGGAGTATCACTTTCAAAAAGGAGCTTAACCTATCCATGCTGCACAGCAGTGTCCCCTATTTAGACAGTACGCTTTACATGAATGCAGCATATATACACTTCCCATGAGCAGTAGTTGTGGAGATCACAAGCTACTGAGGGGGAATGAATAGGGCAATCTACAGAATCAACTGACTGGCCCATTTACTAAAACCTTACTCTCATTTCCCCTAACCTGATGGAGGAATGAATGGGTCAATTTGGTGCAGTAGGGGAGAGCCAATGGTGAAATCCTACAGACCACAAAAAAAAAAAAAAGTCAGTGCACTAATACAGGATAGTATCACTATAGCAGAGACAACATATATAGCTGGCACATTTGCATATAGATTTTGAACAAATTTCAGGCCACAAAGGGGAATCCCATCTACCTGCAACATGACCCCACTGAAATTAAATCCATAATGGTCACTTCTGGTTTCAGTACGGTTAAAAACACCATCTCAGTGGGACCAAATGAAATACTATGAAGCTTCATTAATCAAAAATAGTGTACTATACCCTGGTATGCATATTTTTTATAGACTATTAAAAGTGACTTCATCTTTGGTAGCTGGAAGTAGGCTATTATAGAATTCATAAGGTATGCCTTCCAGAAACCACAGCTGTTACTGACTGACTGCCTCACGAGCATATTGGGCAGGGTGATAATGAGACAGCAGATCAGGCAGATATGGGAAACATCTTTTTTCCATATTACAACCAAGCAGAGTTTTGTCAAAGTAAAATCTATTAAGTTTAACCTCGTACATTTCTATGACAATATAACAACCATCTCTCTATAAAGCCTGCCTCAATCTAGGTAAAGCATTCAGTACTTTACCCTATGGGATAATGAAGCATAAACTTAAAAATCTAAAGGCAAAAAAAGCCATAATAAACATAGTCAACAACTAGCTGCATAGTAATACCTGACAGGTTTATCAAAAAGAAGAGTACTATTGTCAACGTCCCTTGTCACCAGCGGTGTCACTCAAGGCTCTTTCTGACATCTTTTTCTCAGATGCCAAAACTTAACTCCAAGGTTTGGATCAGCAAATATGGAGGTGATGGCAAACATGGGAGCATTTTCTTAACCCCAGTGGTACCACCTCCATTTAAGTGGCACTAAACATTATGTGCAAATAATTTGGAAAAAACAGCCTTGCCTTCACTGTCAGAATGCAACATTCTGGCATTTGTGAAAACTCACACCATATTTACATACTAATGGACAACAACTAAATATTGCCAAAACAGTAAAAGACCTTGGAGTCTTTGTAGGCAGCGACCTATCCCTTGCTACCCATATAGTCGCTGTCATCATAAAATATATGAAGTCACCCATCTTATCTTCTCTGAGGTCAACAATCATGTCAGCTGAGTAATTTTCTTTTGTCTACAGATCTTCTCAGACCAGTTGCACAATACTGTAGCATGTGTGATCTCTCAATACCTTTCTTTTTGAAGTATGCATGAATAAAGTCAATAATCGGTTATTTTTATGGAAAGGTAGAAAGAGTGGTTACTACATATGACATGCAAAATCTATAAAATCCTGGCTTACATGTAGTATTATGTATACATAGTAACTCTCAGACAGAAAAAAGGTTAGATGCTATAAACATATATTGTATGATTTATAGTTTGCCAATAAAGAAGCAAAAATAAAAAAAATAGACCTAGTTAAAGATAGTAGGGTACATTTCCTGTGACTTAGAGAGCAACAGATCTTCAGCCTCATAAAAGTGTCCAAAATGTGTTAATTTCTAGACTTTTTGCATGTAAGGTTTAAGTATGAGAATTAAGAAAAATATTCTTCCATCAGAACCTGAAGATTGATCCATCTAGTTATACTGTTAGGCTGTGGTTTGAGTTGGTTTTGACTGATAGGTCTGAGATTGTTAACTTAGCTTTGAGCATGCAGCAGATAACCTGTGGTCTAAACCCTTATCCTACTAGGCTGTTATCACCTGACTTGTCTTAGGTCCAGTTCTGCCCAGGATTATCAGGTCCTCCTTGAAATCAATGTTTTTCCATTTCTGTCTCAAGGATGTATAGATTAATCTGATTCTTATGAAATTGCTTTTTTAACCCTCCTTGGATCTTGACTTTTTTAATAGTTACCACTTTATATCTAGCATTGCTTTCTTAACCATGGTTCTGGAAAATGTGTTTTGTTTGATTTATTTTTCAAAGAATGTTGACTTTATGAATTTGCCCTCATGCCTCTGGACAATCAAGCCCTGTCCTAATAGGTCTCAGTTCACTCTTGACACACTGACTAAAGGGGTTATAATTAGGCAGCCTCAGGCATCTCAGCCCACATCCTCTCATGAAACATTTCCAGTCATTCTACTCTTGTGCCTGGGCTGCACTTGTTCTAATGGCCTGATAGTCTATCTGCATTTAAGGGTAGGGAGTATGTGTCCACAGACTGACAGACTCCTCACTGACCCTGTAAACATAAAAGTAAGTAATTCTATGGGATGAAAAAGGATTTTCCCTTATATACCTAGCCCCTCTCTTCTACAGTTTGGATGTGCGGTAACAGCCATAAAGCCAAACCCATTGTCATGTCGGCTGGGGTTGGAGGTTGGCACAATGGTTAAGGTGTTTACCTTAGAGACACAAGGTGCGAGGTTTGATTCTCACATGGGGCAATTGGCTAGGCATAAAATGGCTCACAAGTGCAGTTAACCTAGTACTAATCTATGAACCTTATGTACATATGTGCAGTCCCCAGGCTATAGCGCAAATGCAGCTTGGTAGGTGTGCACTCCCAATATTTCCTCTACATTCTGGTTCACCCAGTCTCAACTAGTTCCCTAGAAGCATACATTGGATCAAGCTCCCATCCACCACTCCCCCAAGAACTGGTGAGTCTGTGTCAGCAGCTGTCATCCATCATCACAAGTAGGCTCATCCAATACCCAGGACACTACCTGAACCTATGTTGTCTTGGCTGCAGTTAGAGTTTTATCTTTCTGTGCAATGAAGTAATCATCTACCAAAAATCTATGTATGATCTACTTTGTGTGTCCTGTATAAATCTGTTTTAATCCACCATTTTGTTGTCTAGACCCTTAATCTGCCACTGCAAAGGAATCGCTAACTTTATTAAGCTCACTCACATGTAGCCATGGTACATGTTTACTGCTTCTGTTGTAATGATTTTTCTATGATTATTACACTATATTGGTGCTTTTCCCTCAGAACTTCAAGTTAAAAATAGGCTCTGCCTAGTTGAACCATCCTTCAAAGAAAGATCCACCAAATTTGAGTTTTGCCCATTTGGAACACTCTGGTCTAAAACATGCAAATAGAATCATATGATTATAGAAGTTACATGGCAACTGAGCCAAGAGACCATTTACACCTTGCTAGAGCCCACCTTTAGGTCTTGTCTCTCATTTCATAAGGGCTAGGCCAGTCATACCAGGGAAGCATTTTTAAACACCCATCTACTTGTCTGACTCCATTTTAAAGGCAGACACACTGCTTAACCCGCAGAGGAAGTCTGTTCAAGAGAAGATTTAGGTGCTGTATGACAAATCTATCCATACTCTTTGTCTTATTTATTAGTTGGAGTTGATTTAGATTGCTGACCCTAGTGTTAGCTAGACTGTTTGATTTGTCGAGTTCTAACAGTTCTTAAGACTACTGGATCCCTTATAACCCTATGAGCAAGACACAGGTCACACCCAAGGTGTTCATATGAAAATGAATATAGAAATACATTCTGCAGTCATTTTTTGCAGTTCATCTCTTTTAGGATCCTGATCATTTTACAAACCTCTAGGGTCTTTCCAATTACTTAATATGCTTGGTAAGGTACATTCAAAGGGGGCATTGTACTCAATAATGGGTCTAATGAATGCAGAGTACAAGGAGGTGAGGACTTCCTTTGATCTGAAGGAAATACCTTTTGCTATGAGCTGTGCAAGGCAAAATGTTTTCTTAACCACCATTGCTATGTCATGGTCAAACATAAGGGAAGAGTCCATGCAAATTCCAAAATTTCTCACAATCTTTTAATTTTGAAGAGGTGTGTTACATATGCTATAAAGTGGAGCTGTGGGGTGCTTATCAAATACTACAATGTTGTACTTTTTGGTATAGAGTTTGAGCCCAGTTTAGTAGACCAGCTAATAACAAGTGTAAACTCTTGCTGAGGCACATGTGTGTAAGAGGAGGAGGACATGACAGCAACTTTGAACTTGCTTACTTATCCAATGATCTTCATTTGATAAGTGGAGATCTGAGAAGTAGATGCCAAACAGCAGGGGTCTTATTCCAGGTCCCTGTGAACTCCACTGGTCACTTTAATGCTCTCAGAGGATGCAACCCTCATTCTTACTTTGTGACTATTGTCTCTAAGCCAGTAGGCTATTCACCTAACCACATGTGGGTCAATTTGGAACTGATTCAACTTGTTTATTATATTTTTATTTGGTATGGTATTGAATGCCTTGACGAAGTCAAGGTACACTCTGTGGACAGCTTGTCTTCAGTCTGCAACCTGAGTAATCATCTCAAAGAATTTCACAAGATGTATTAGACATGATCTACAGTTGACAAAGTCAAACTGCTGAGGGTCGAGTATAATAAGATTTTTGATATCATATTTAATTAGAAAAATTATGATAAGATATGTTCCATGACTTTGCATATAAGACTCATTAGGTTGATGGGTCTGTAGTGGGGCCACCCTTATGGAGGGGCATCGCAAAGGCTGTGTGCCATACCAATGGGACAAAGCCAGTTGCAAGGTTCAAGCTGAAGAGGGTGAGAAGTGGGCCTGCTAGTACTTGCTTAGTGTAGTCAGGCCTCATGGATAAAGTGTTCTGTGTTTTGGAGAGTACCTTCATTACATGCTCTTTCATGATGGTCGGTGTCTTGGCTCCATCAAGGATGAAGGAGGTTGGAACAAACGTCTCCTGGGTGAAGCTGGTACTAAATTTATTTGCCAGTAAATAATTTTAAAACATGAAAAATATTACTACATACACACACACACACACACACACACACACACACACACACACACGCACGCACGCACACACACACACACACACACACACACACACACACACACACACACACACACATACACACATACATAGACGCATACGCAGACAAATACTCACTCACAAGTGTACACACACATATACATACATACATATACACACACACACACACACACACACACATGCATAGACACAGACGCACACAAATACTCGCTCACAAGTGTACACACACACATACATACACACACATACACACACACACACACACACACACACACATGCACACATGCACACACACACACACACACACACACACACACACACACACACACACACACACACACACACACACCTGCACATGCTACCCTATACTTTGTCTTAGCTGAAAGGCTGAGTTTTAGCTGTATACTCTAGTATATGTGTTCCTTCTTTTTCTAAAGGGACAACATTTTTGTTATATTTTTGAAAATGTATAATTTTTTCATTTGTACAATGTCTTGTTAGAGTCATATGTAACTACTTCAGAATTCACAGGCTCTCACAAAGATGTGTCATGTACTCTGATGAAACCCGCAGGTAATCGAGCGGGTGAAAGCGCTCAGCATTCTTGAATTTCTAACTGAATTTCTAATTGAATTTTTTACTGTTTTACGTGTTGGTTTGCTGTCTTGGTTCGTTTTTGGTGTGAACATTAAACTTCTTGGATGCCCAGGATATCGCTTGTGTTACTTACATGTTTTTTTTTTCAATTATTCTAGTCACTGATAAGGCAATTTCTTAGATCTTTCATAGGCATTATTTTGGAGGGTTAATAATTCTAATTACATTATTTGGTCCCTGTTTGACGTCTAGATAAGGCTGCTTTTTTCATCACTTTGTCTCTGGTGCATAGTTATTGCAGTCCACCTTTTCTAACTCATCTATAATGGTAGAATTTATCCACCACTGGATTAAGAGCTTTATGGAACTGGAGCTAATAGCTATGATGGACTTTGACCATGTGCTGTGGAGTTTCATACGTAAGAGGTGTGGCATGTGATGCAATATTAGCACTGCATCAGCACTACAGTCTCAGAGTACTTGGATCACTGGATCATTTCCAGTCAGCAGTGCCTTCTCTGCAGAGCCTGCAAGTCCTCCTTAGGCTAATGTGGGTTTTCTCTAGGATCTCCAATTACTTACCAAACTGATAAGTCTCTGAATTGCCTACAGGAGTGTGTGAGTGTGTGTGTGTGTGTGTGTGTGTGTGTGTGTGTGTGTGTGTGTGTGTGTGTGTGTGTGTGTGTGTGTGTGTGTGTGTGTGAATGCGTGTGTGTCTGCATGTCTGGTTCTGTGCCTATGTGTGCATCATGTGATGGATCCAGGGCTGGTAATCTACCTTACACCTGCTGAGTGCTAAGACAAGGTGCAGTAGCCCCCTAACCATGAAAAGAAAGAAGGAGGTATCCAAAAACTGAATATACTGGTATATGCTACGCATTTCTTTTTCAATTTTTTTGTACTATGAAGATCTCAAATCAAAAATTTTGGTAATATTTTGAAAGGCTCCAGGCATCTAAAGTAAAGTTGGAATGGCATAATAATTGCAGTCTTCTGCCCAATTAATACTGTACTTAAAATCTGTAGTGTTGGATCATTTCTTTGGTGTTTCAGCTCATATATCTAAAAAGGAGCATGTTAGTACAGTCAAGTTTGTAAGTACAAGGACATAGAAACAGTTACAGAAATGAAAACATTATAATACCAAAGAATGGTAGGCCGCTGGCTCCAAAAGTTCATCAGTCTCTCAAAATAAGTAATGTAGAAGTAATAACAATAATTAGTTCTCTAAAACAATGACTTTTATAGATACAGCCAGAAAATGCACACAGTTCTGAACTGAATCATAGTCATAATCAATATCTAGATGAGAAGGAGTCAGTTAACATGTTAATAGGGGCTAATAAAGCCACATATGAATGAACAAAGAGCAATAACTCTGTATTTATTTAATGCAGTTCACACAATAAATAATACAGGACTATACAGGTTTGCACACTGGGGATACAAGACTAAAGTACGCATTGTAAAAGAAAAGGTGGGATACTTGCAAATGCAGTACCTTATATGAAGAAAACCAAGAATGTCTGGTCTATCACTGTGGCACAATGACAGACCAGCTAGCACTGGTGCCTCACAGCACGTGGTTTAAGAGTTTGGTTCTTGGCTAAGATGCTTTGTGTGTAGAGTCTGTATTTTAGGAAAGAGGTCTGCTCTCTTTCCACATTTCAAAGACAAGATGTCAGTGAATTGATGATCTCCAGTATTGCATACATCTCTCTCTCTCTCTCTCTCTCCATAGATATATATATATATATATATATATATATATATATATATATATATATTATATATGTATATATATTTATAGCTATAGCTATATCTATATCTAGCTATATTTATCTATCTATCTATCTATCTATCTGTCTATCTAACTATCTATATAGATATGCTCTAGAGAGGAGAGGAATGAAAATCAGCAGGACTAAGACAGAATATCTGTGTGTGAATGAGAGAGAGGATAGCGGCTTAGTGAGGATGCAAGGAGTAGAGTTGGCGAAGGTGGATGAGTTTAAGTACTTGGGATCAACAGTTCAGAATAATGGTGAGTGTGAAAGAGAGGTGAAGAAGAGAGTACAGGCAGGGGGAATGGGTGGAGAAGAGTGTCAGGAGTGATTTGTGACAGACGGGTACCAGTAAGAGTGAAAGGGAAGGTCTACAAGAGGGTAGTGAGACCAGCTATGTTGTATTGGTTAGAGACGGTGGCACTGACAAAAGGCCAGGAGTCAGAGCTGGAAGTGGCAGAGTTAAAGATGTTAAGATTTGCACTGGGTGTAAGAAGGATGGACAGGATTAGGAATCAGTATATTAGAGGGTCAGCTCAGGTTGGATGGTTTGGAGACAAAGTCAGAGAGGCGAGATTGCATTGATTTGGACATGTGCTGAGGAGGGATGATGGTTATATTGGGAAAAGGATGCTAAGGATGGAGCTGCCAGGTAAGAGGAAAAGAGGAAGGCCTAAGATAAGGTTTATGGATGTGGTAAGAGAGGACATGCAGGTGGTTGGTGTGACAGAGCAATATGCAAAGGACAGGAAGAAATGGAAACAGATGATCCACTGTGGCTTCTTTATTTTTCCTACAACTGAAGGCCGTGATACCTTGAATTACTGCCGAGCAGTGGCACAATTCACCATTCTTTGTTTTCTTTGTAAGCAGAAATATATTTCTTCAGTACTGGTTAGTATCTTTTACAAAACAGGCCTGTGTTGACACAGTTAGGGTCTTCAATGCATCTAATAATGACAAGTTTAATTCCATTTGTAAGTTCCAAAACTGTCTCTAGTTGCTGTCCCTGTGTCTCTATGCATGAAGCCTATAACCAGCCCAAGATGAAATTAGTTATTTATTGTTTAAGCAGTCCTAGGAGCTCACAAGCTCAATCCCACTTTTCATGCAGTCCCTCATTAACTGAGCTTCACATGAAAACTTACACTGCAACTTAGTAGCAAACTTACTTATTTTTTTATTAATCATTTTGCAGATTCCTTGGTTCCCCTTACTCTTGCTATGTATGTATGTATGTATGTATTTATTTATTTATTGTGGATATCCAGTTGCAGATTCTTTGTCTCATCTTAATTGTGCTATTAAGGCTGAGTGAGTGAATACCTTCTCTGATTCACCAAGGCCAATGAGGGGTTAAAGGAAAGAGACTGAGGTGTACTTATATTAACTGTGACAAGTAATAAATGTCTGATACAACACAGTGTTAGCAGTATCATGTAAACCTTTTGCTATGCAAGTGATTTCTGTGCTCATTTTACCATGTAAGTAGGGCACACACTGATGGGAAACTACCTATCAGCTTGTTACTGTACATTGGATATAACTGCTCTATATCACCGTTATATGAAATCTGGGAAGTGTCTGTCATAGCACTGCATGGATACTGTTAAGGATTTGGGGTTAAAAGTGTCAGTGGTTAAACTTTTGGGTGCTGGTATTTTTTTACACATAAGAGGGTATTAGCATTTTTATGGTGCTTTTACTAAATGCCTAGTTTTTCCAAACTGCCCCATATGTGCAGTATTTTTTTCCCATAAAGGCACAACTTGAGTGGCTAGTACTTAAATCAACAGCTTATGTATGATGCAGGTAGATTTGAAAGGATTCACTCACAGAGTATAAATTACATTTGGAGCAGTGTTTTTTTTTTTTTTCGGTTTGCTAGGGTTTGTGTACTACATGGTATCATAATTCAGGGCTGTTCTTTCTTTTCTGCCACTCATACTTTGTACATGCACATGATGCCATCCAGGTAATTGTAAAAGTCACCTGCATAACAGCATTAACACACAGTGCACTAGAACATGTATAACAAAATGTAACTTTTCTGACTGCCCCAGTCCCGAGCATGCTGCCATCACCAGTGTCTCTACACCCTCACTATATTCTATTCTTTTTTCTCTCTTTATTTCCATGATAAAAGTTCAAGACGCATTTTAACTTGTTACTCCCAGTTGTTGATATACACTCTCCTTGCCTGAGATTTTGTTTAGTTAGTGAAAATATTAGTCTCAGCAGCTCCAGCAAGGATAAAGGCTATGAGCTGTTAATGAGCTACTGGAATCCACGGTTCACAGTGAGATGCTGTCCAGTTCGATTCTCAGCTAGAGCGTCTTCTGCGTGGAGATATGCGTGAATGGGCGTACCTTCGTTGAAGGTTGTGCATCAGGGCTGGTAACTCGGCATGTAAAAATCAACTACCAATCATTAGCAGACCGGAGTTCTGCTGTGGCGACCCCTAACCGGGAAAAGCCGAAAGACACAAACAAAACTGGAATCCACGGTTTGATTCCCTCTGGTTGTGTCTGTCTAGTGTGAGTTTCTGGGCAGGTCACTTAACCAAACAGTGCTTCTTGGCTGAGTGTGAATAAGTTCCATGTGAATCAATGCTCTCTCCTGGTTAACAAATACAAACAAATAAATACGGATTTTGAAACATCTTTGGATAGTACACTTCCTCTACAAAGGTACCATGATAGCACAAAGTCAATTAGTAAGAGCACAATAGATGTAGTTGGCTTCTTTTGTTCTTGCATGATGCCATCTGCATTTAACAGTGAAACCTGTATATTTAATGTCAGACATCACTACTCACTTCAAAAATTTGCACAAAAAACATTTATTCAAATTAAAAAAGCAATTCTGATTTGCCAAGTACGCACTTAAATACCATGTGATCCTAGCTGGATTACAATTATTTACAGCTCTTTATAAAATATGTACATCTTTTATACAAATTCACAATGAAAGATGCATAATGGAAAATTCTGCACATCCTTTAACATTCAGGAATGGGGAGTTTTATAGCTTTTCAAGTGAGTCCAGGCAGACTGCCAAACATATGTTTTGACAGCATTTAACAGTTCACGTTCACAGTCTGACATTTGCAGCCTCCCTTAGGGGAAGAATGCCCTAGAATAGTTCTGCAGTTGAGATCCTTAGAATTTTCACAATCACTCACACCAAATGCAGTCACTTAAATTAATTTGTATTATACTGTATTAACTAGCTAGCTATGAATTAGTAGTATATATCCACTGCATGAAACTGCACTAGAGAAACTGAACAGCAGTCAGGACAAATATTGAATATTTTAAGTGGTGCATCAGAGTGTGTGTGTGTGTGTGTGTGTGTGTGTGTGTGTGTGTGTGTGTGTGTGTGTGTGTGTGTGTGTGTGTGTGTGTGTGCGTGTGTGTATGTGGTGTGTGTGTGTGTGTGTGTGTGTGTGTGTGTGTGTGTGTGTGTGTGTGTGTGTGTGTGTGTATGTGTGTGTGCATGAGTTACTGTGTTTGCATGTGTGTGTGCACGAGCACGTGTGTGTGTGTGTGTGTGTGTGTGTGTGTGTGTGTGTGTGTGTGTGTGTGTGTGTGTGTGTGTGCATATATATCTGCATGTGTGTGCATGTGTGCATGAGCAAGTGTGTGTGTGCGTGTATATGAGTGCATGAGCAACTGTGTGTGTAAGTGTGTGTGTGTGTGTGTGTGTGTGTGTGTGTGTGTGTGTGTGTGTGTGTGTGTGTGTGTGTGTGTGTGAACAAGTAACAGGTATGGCTACATTCCATGTAAAACGTTCATGGTAGTCACAGTATAGCATTATTTTGCTTAACAATATACAAAAACAGAGTGAAATAAAATCAAACAGTAGTTGTAAAATCCTATTATGAATTAACAGTGTACACCACTGACTATGCAAGGAGTACAGGCCTGTGTTTTTTCTAATAATTTTCATAGAGAAATCCACATAGATTTAAATGCTAAAATCAGAAATATCATTTTATTATTAAAATAGCAGGAATGCCATTGATTGCTGTAATTTGCCATCTCTTCACTTGTAATTTTCCATTTATATGATTTGTGGTTATTGCTTGAAAAGGTGTTTCTAATTATATGTTGTTAATCCATTCATTTCATAGTTTACACTATGTATGTATTTATGCATGCATGTATGTATGTAAACATGTGCCTGTACTTTCTTTTATAGAAGGACCCCTGCATCTTACTATGGATATTTTTCAGATTTTTCAGGACCAGATATTAAATGTTATCATTTGTCAAGTAAATTAACTCAATGGTATATTTACTGACAGATATTTGGTATGCAGTGCTGTTTAAGTATATAAGTGAGCTAAAAACTATGGCAAGTACTCTTTTGAACTTGTGCTTTAGCTGTTGTATAAAACATTGTTACACATAGTACTTTATGTGATATCTGTGTGTACAATATGGAATATAAGGCAACCTGGTGCTAGGTAAGGATGGAGATTCATGATGAATGATGCACTCACTATAAGCTATATTAGACATGTTGCATAGCAAATTTCAGAATTCCACATATTCCATTTATCCACATAGTATTGCTATTATATTTATGTTTTTCAGTTATTTCAATGGATTTGAAGGTGTGAACTTTTTCTGTCATAACAGTACTAACCTTGGCATTGCAGCATTTTATGAACAAACCTCATTTTTTTCTAACTGCACAGGATCTGGATTTAATGATTAAGAGGGGTGGCAGAATTTTTAATGAGAAGAGTTCGCTATTCAGATTAAGGATCTGCATGTTTTGCTGTTTGGGGAGCCATGTGAATATTTATGTCAGGGTCAGTCATTGAGATGGACACTAATGGATGCAGTTTTGGTCTGGAAGCTGCTCTAGTATCTTTAATTCTTTACTGTGAAGTATCTTGTCTGCAATATGTGAGGATTTGGCAGTAATTGGATTGGGTCTACTTTATTTGTTCGAAGTCCGAGAATATCGAATATGATATTCTCGACACGAGTACACCGAAAGCGCAAAACATCAAAAATGGAAATGGAAATCTCCGTAGGTGGAGATTTCCATTTATTTCAGTGTAGTGCGATCTCGGAGTTGGTATATTTAAGTATCAGAGGGTGTGGGGGGTGCAGGGTGGCTTGCTCCCCTGCCTACACTAGTTTAAATTTTTTTTTTGATGTATTTTTTTTTTTTTTGGAATTCGATTGTTTAATAGCTTGATGCATATGGTTCGATCCATATGCATTCGAGCTATTAAACTTTCGAGGTCCTAAAGTAGACCCAATTGGTTTATCTGGGAAAAGGATAGTTAGGTTCTCAATATTTCCTTTGATTGTTCTGGTGTCTAAATATATATTCAATGTGTACTGTTTAACAGATTTATGTTTAAGCTTTGTTCCTGTAGAATGTGAGATGCATGGTCATTTCTTTACTATCTGTATTAGGATTTAATTTCTTTTTCTTTTCTTTTTTTTTTTTTGAGGATAGTTAATTCTGTCCATTTCACGACTATTCTGAGGCATTTGTGTGAAGTTCTCTACAGTTTAGATGCATTTTTACTACATTTATTACTATATTAATGTGTAAATGTTGTTATAGCAAGTTGCAGATAATTGTTTTAATGTAGGGAATGAATCTTTAGATAGACTTGTTTATTATTGTTTTCTGTGTGAAAACTTGCAATGATTTCATTGTGTGCAGATATAAGTGTGTTCTCTCTTATTTTACCATATTTTCATGTGTGGTAGTTTACTGATGATGCCAGTATAGTGGTAATAAAATACTACTTTTCACCTCTTATGTATTACTGTCACAATATTATTATTTATGGTTACTGTTAGGATATATTGGTAACGTAGTCATGCCATTGATTTATTCTGTTGTATCACAACACTTTATCCACCAGTTCAGCCATCCACTAAGGTGTTTTTTGTGGGGAGTTTGCATGTCCTTATTGTGTATGTCAGGGTTTTTCCTGTGTTCCTATTTCATTTCACATCCCAAAGACATGCAATAGCTGAACTGGAAATCCCCTAGATTGTCTGTAGGTGTGCATGCCTTTTGTGAGAGACTGCATGTGCATGTTGCATAGTAGACAGGCGTACTGCCCTGGATTAGTTTCTCTGCCATTTTCCCACTGAGTTCTGGGATAGGCTCTCTATGTCCCTGAACTGTTGGAAAAAGTTGGCAATTGGAGAAATAAAGACAGATAGAGAAAGATAGTGATAAGTATTGATATATGTGCATGCGTGTGCACACAAACACACACACACATACACACACACACACACACACACACACACACACACACACACACACACACAAGCACATGCCATAACTCTGATATAGCATCTGCAACTTCAGTAGCTTTTATGGCTGAATTGCTCAACAACTTTGAATTTTTACATATGCAAGCATTAAGACATTTATAAATTAAGCAAATTGTTGTTTTTATAATACTATTGAGTTTAGAGTGTAAATGCAGTTACCCGGGCCAGGGCATGTCTGCATGTAAATGGGAACTGCCTTATCATTGTCTAATTAAACAATAAGAAATCATTTTAGGAGTTATGCTGCTGAAGTTATAAAAACACTTGTAACAGTGACTTTAGTCTGATGTCTAAGCTAAACTACCAGACCAAATATTTTGTTTCTTGGTATAAAAATATGTTCAGTGAAAAAGACTTAAAAGTATTATATACCACATTTACTGATGTCCCTGTTCAGATTTAATATTTAGAGAAGTAAGTCAACATATACTATTTTCAAAAGGAAAGTACCTTATGTTTCCTTTCTTCAACAACAGACCACCCCCTTCATCAACAATGAATCCATTTCTCCACAGATTGTTGCTACTCCAACATTACTGATGAACATTTTAAATAGTTGCAGAAGAAAAGACAATCTGGAATACAAATGCATGATTTGCAAGAGCTCAACAGTTTACCATGTTTCCTGCAAAGCTTCCACATCTCACTCTAGCTCACAATTTGCCAACAAATGAGAAGGTATATCCAGAAGCAAGTGAGCAAAACTGCAGCATACATCACCAGATGGGACAGTCATGCAATCATGCCTGTGGAGTGACTATGATTGCAGTTTGTCACCTACAATCACTCGGGGGATAAAATGAAGCAATTAGTACCCCATTTTTGGGTGATAAAAATAGTGCAAGAAAATCTGCTCCTGTTTCATTCCCCAGCTTAGCTCCTTCCTTATCTTAACCCCAGACCACTAGTAGCAGCACATTCAATAATGCAGTGATTATAGGTGATTACTAGGCCAATGACCCCAGGTGAGCCCTTTTAAATCTAGCCATACTTCCCAAGAAGCAAAGCCTGTACCTTATGTCTGTGAGGTAAACACCTTTACCATCATGTCAACCCAGTCTTCTGATTTACTAGTCATCCAAGATAAGCAGAACAGAATGTGCACTGTACAAAGAGTATATTACAAATGATGTTTGAGAAATCTGATCAAACACAAAAATAATGAACAATATATTAATGCCATTAAATTACATCATCAAAATATGTTTTAGTGTCAATTATTTGTTCGTGGCAATAAATCACTTGTCTTGTAAGATTAAATTACATCTTCAGAATATGTCTTTTGTTTCAATTAGTTGCCCATTGCAATATGTCAGTTGTAAGATCCACTGTGTGTTTGTTATGTACATTTAAATATATATATATAAATATATATATAAAACTGCCATCTGAAATGTCAGTCTCATCTTTCAAAGTACAAACATGTCTTTTTTTTTTTAATTTCTGCATTGACTGTTTCACATTAACTCTTCTTCTCCCCTTCTTCTTCTTCACTTGGCATTCTGTTAAGGATGGTGAAGCCTAAGTGGATGGGAAGGCTTACTGCTCATTGGAAAGCTAGACCACGCTGCAGTGAGTCAGCTTCAAGGTTTGACATCATGTTGAGTTGGAAAAATCTTGTCATTTGCTAGGAAATTAATTGATTGAGTTTTTCAGAGGATTCTTCACTGCTTTCAGAGATCTCATGAAGAAGTATTACAGATCCATCTCCGTGCTCACTGTCACTCTCTTCTTCATGAATAGTGAGGTGAATATCAGGGAAAGAAGATTCAGAACCATTGCTGTTACCTTCCATGGAGCACATCGCACAAGATAGGGCTTGAATCCTGCTACCTTGCAGAGCACTAAACACTAGGGGCTTCTGCATAGATTTCAGGCCAGAAATGGATGGAAGTGATTTCCTCTTTACACGCCATTCCATCTTTTCATCTTCATAGAGTAAAAGCAGATTTGCATTCTTATCCTTCCTTTTGGACCTCATGTAACCAAACATTATTCCCAACAAGAAAATGCCATAGAATAACATGACTATCAAAATGTAAGAATATTCACTTCCTCCATGGGCATTGCTAACATTTTGATGACTAGATGACTCCATCATGCTAGTTGCTGTTCCATTTGCAGTTTGACTCATCTTCAACAGAAAGACTCTTTTATGTTGCAAATATTACCTATGTTAGGAAAAAAGAATATAATTAAACAAAATGCAGCAATATATTTCACACATATATACATTTTCTAGCTGAGCCACCCCCAGCATAAAGCAAGAAAAGCATATGTATTTTAATAGTTCGTTGTATAGACAGAAAAAAAGGCAAACGCTCACATTACATAGATGCAGAGAGAAAAGCAGATGCAAGATACAGTAACGTATTGCTAATGTAAATTAGGTGAATTAATAAATCACATAGCTTTGAAATGTAATATTACTTGCAGTCTAACATTATCTACTTGCATGAGTACTCATTTATTATGTTGGCTGGTAGTTCCAAATGTGCACATAGCTTTATGATAGTAGTCCAGCCAAAAACAAGAAGATATGCAAGATTCACTAACATAAACTAGATAATATAAATAATATTTTTGCAGACAAAGGAATGAGTACACAGATAAGAATGTATGAGTAATGTAACAATGAAAAAAGTAGGTACACGTTTCAACAATAAGCAAGTAACAGTTAAAGAAATGTGTGTGTATAATATACACATAGTGATAAGTCTACATTGATCTTTTGGTATTCCATTAACATTATACAGGATTATGATCGAGCCTCCAATTGTAACATATTTATTATGTGTTCAAGCCATATATGGCAAGAAGGTAAACCTGCCATCCATGTTGAGAACACATAATATTTGTTGTGATCAAAAATCCAATCATAATTCCTTGTAGTGGATGGAGATTTATCTGTTCCATGTACTACAAATTAATCAAAAGTAAAATGAAAGAAAAGGAAACAAAAATGTGATGTTTTGTGACAGCCCTAAGGGAAGCAGTTTAATTCAAAGTTCAGTGTGTGTTTTAGCAGACAGCAGGCAGAAATATGAGTTGAAAGGAAGCTGTTTCATGCCATGCTGCTGCTGTTTACTGGTTATTGCTGTCTGCATTAATGTAGACTTTATGTTACCAACCCATAGGGGGTGCTAACATCAAGTCTGCTCTAATGCAGAGTGGAGCTGAACAATGAATTGTCATTTTTTGAACGTAATCATGGCGCTCCATGTACTACATATGATTTAAGCAAGAACAAGAGTAGCGGTGTAGTATGCATGCTGTAAACTGAACACAGACAAAAGTTTATGACATCAAGATAAACACGGAATAGAAAATGCATCAATAGTGAACTTGGTGTTCAGCTTGATAAATTCATGCAAAATGCAAACCTGCAATGTTTGCCTCAGCGCTACTGAAGCAGAAGTACAGGATTCATATTACAGAAAAAAAATAGTAATTATAAACTCCATTCACTTGGATGGTACAAGAGCTTAGCTGTGCCTTTGCTAAGATTAAGTTATCACTCATGAATCCCAAAGTACAGCACAGATAGTACTTCTGGATTAGAAAAAAAGATCACCTAATCCACTGCATCAATTCAAGAAGAAACTTTTTTTGTACGAAAATTCAGCTGTACTCCATGGCAGTGTTTTTTGTTACTTTGATATTTACTGTATATGATCTGTTTTACTTTTTATATAATTATCTAGCTCACAGTCCCTGTAAATTTATTCAGAAGGCCTCAAACCTGTGATGGCACAAATTATGAGACAAAGTTGTTCTGCTGTAAGAAACATATAAGTTTTATTGGTGGCAAGAAATATGCCCACTACAGAGTATTTCTGACCACTGTGTACTGTTTCCCCAAACTGATACAGAACAGGGTTCCAAAATGAGATAACCATCCTTGTCTAAGGCATTATAAGAGGAGCTAGCAGAAATATGTACAAAATACAATGTATGATAGTCAGCATATCTAATGTCTGTATGTTGTACAAACCTTTTAAAGACAGCATATAAAAAGAAACGCATGCATAACACATAACATTATTCATGCCCAGTTATGAATTTCATTGTAACTGAAATAATATTATCTTCATTTATCTGAGTGATGATAAATACATCAAAGTGCATTTAGATGAGAGCTGCTCAGTAATGTAAAGGGATAAAGCTCTCACTGTGGCCAGTCAACCAAGGTTTGATTAGCAGCTCTGGTGCCTGACAGTGTGGCAGGGAGGGATGGGTATGCCCATCCTGGGTGGGAGGGCATTTGTCAATGAGCCTCCATCAGAGAAGTCATGTTTCAATGAGGGGAGGTGCTCTCAAACACAGACTGACTAGCATGAGAGGCAGGGCAGGGAATAAGGAGTATAACACCCCCCAGGCAGAAAACAGAGATGGCTGGGGGGGTCAGAGTTAAGCTAGTATGCCCAGTATGGACATGGGACACTGGGAGCCAGGCTGGTGTAATAATGTCCTAAGGCAGATGACAAAAAAGTTTAAAAAAGCTCATTCAGATGAAAATAACAGACACAAATGTATTCTGATGAATGCAATTATAATTTATGCCCAAGATTTGCAGACATCAGGGGTAGTTATATTTGATGAGGGGATGAAAGAGGCACTTGCACTGTGTGGTTGGTCTGAGAGGGCTATGCCCCTCCATTCATATAGAATATAGATCAATTTCATTGGAAGCCCACTCAGTCTATTAGGCTCCACTGAACAGGCTTCAGTACAATGTTTGTTAAGCAGACATACTGTATTCCTATCATGACTCACAACAAACCCACTGTTAAAGTGCAGCAATGGAGGCCTTTCTCACTTTTATTATATACATTCAGCCTCTAACTGGAAATTTAGTCCATTTTTTATGAAATAAGTGATCATGGATACTTTGATACTTAATCACTTGCCTTAAACCACTCTGAGTGGACACAGAAGGTACAAAGGCTTCATGAAAAAAGTAACTTCTTTTCATAGATACAAGGAAAACTCTGCTACTGTCAGCATTCTAATAGGAGATATTTTCCTGGTACGGACCTAGATTTTGATTTAAGAAAATGAAAATGGAAGGGTTCATCATGACAGAGCTCACCTGAATACAAAATTCATACCACTCAAAGTGCTTCATTGCCTAATCTGCAGTCCAGTAAGGATTTTCCCGTTTCCTTGTAAGAAACATGTAATAAAACTCCTGCTTTATGCTGGTCTTCAATGTATGAATGATTGAACCAATCATAACTTTTAATTAGTAATGCATCAAGATTTCTCAACTAACAGATGACATAATGCCTTCAAAGTGCTGAGTGGTGCTAAGTTCTGATCATTTTTCTCCCTTAAAAATACACTTTGTTTCAGAACTACTTTCCTAAATCATTACCGATTTACTCTTACCATAAACCACAGCCTATGGCACTTGGATCCAAGAAATAGCTGTTCTCAAACAGTATTTCCCAGAAATTCAACAACTTGCCAACATATTGACACTTACATGGTGTGGAAGGATATGTTTCAATAAATCAGAAAAAGTGCAGGATAACTCAGAGGCATGGCATGGCACAGGAAATGTGTTGGTGGTGGTCTCTGTTTGGGGTAGGCACATCTTGAATGGTATATGAATAGAAACAGCAGGAATATAGATCTGAATATCTTAGAAAGTATGGTGTCATGGAGGAGATATACCACACAAGTCTTGGCGGGTGCTTTTACATTCAAACTGTGACACACTCATATGCAGACTGAGCTTCCTGTTTTGCAGGTATTGTAAGGAATGACTAGTGTTTGTTAAAGTCTTGCAGTGGCATGATTGACTAGTCACTTCATCAGGAGCAGTGCAATAGTCAAAAGTGCAATGGAAGGTAAGAGTCATTAGATTTGGGGATTCTCTTATGTTTGATCGGAAACCCAGAAATTACACTACTCACACTGGTGAAGGATCTTGGACTAAATTTAATGGCAGGCTAACATGTCTGCAGCAGTATCACTGCTACACTAACAGCTACATATGCTTAAGGACTAAACTATACATCATAGTCACTGTCACTATATTCTTCTGCTAAGCCCAGTCTGAGAATAATACTTTGTTGTATGTTCATACCACATCTGTGAGACAAAAAATGTGCTACTAATGACACTGAAGACGACAGCTGAGAGTGATCCACTAATCAGTGTATTTTTGTTTTGTACTGAGGTCTGACCACATTGCGCCTGTTGCTTACATCAGCTGGTCGCCTGCTCCTTTCCCTATGTATGTCCATCTTCCTTTTATCCCACAATTCATGCAGTTATGGGAAAACTGACAGGCTGCAATGGAAACATCTCTCATACTAGGCACAAAAAAGCACACATAAGAGACTATGATGAATATCTCTACGCTTCAGTGCTTCTTCCTCGTTGTTTTAACAGAATGGTGTCTCATTGTGTGGAATTATTTCCAATTAGGAAACCCACTGGTTGCAATAGTCCCTTTGATTCTCACCAGCAGCAGTGGGATCTTCCATATCATCTCAAAGTATCATTACTGCTAGGTCATCTTTTTTCTGTAGCAGTGACATCTACACATTTACATGGGGTGGGGGGGGGGCTTGGATGGCAAGAAAGTTTGATTCAGGGAGCAGACTTTAGACATGAGCTTTTCCTTTTCTTGCTTTCATTTGCAAGCAAGGATCACATGTCATGTACTGTCACCAATATAAATATATGACAGCGACCTTCATATAGTTTCATTGTCTGCACTGTCATGCAACTCTGTGAACTGAAAAACCCATCACATTCTGTTTACTGAATTGTAGAACAAAAGCAGTGATGTTAACCACATTTCCTGAACTTTCATAAGCTGATGCAACAGGAAAAGCAAAATGGGGTCTGGCAGGATGTGTTCAGACACATCAGTCTGTGGTACTGCATTCTAGTGAGTGCTAAACTGGGATAACAATATAATCTCATCCCTGATAATGTGCAAACAATGCAGGACTAATCATCTATTAATGTATTTGCCACCGACTATGCTACCTACAGTTTGTATTCCTTTGTTCTATGTTTGTAGCTCACAAGTATCTGAATGTTTTGTTCTTTTTATGTCATGGCAGAGCAGACTTGTTAGGTTCAGTCCAGATATGCTGCCCCCAGATAAACGAATATGTACATACATACTTACTATAATAAATACATAATACAGTTAGTGTAATTTAAGGTAAAGAGAAATGTGGTACATTCTCCCAGACAGAAAGAAGATTTCTTTCTTTTTAGGTCTCTACCACTTCCAGGGACTGATGTGTCATAGTCCAATGTTCATTAATTACAGGATTACTGGCACACTTCTGAGACAAGGCTATGTGTTTTGGCCTCATAGTGACACTAGAATATATAGCTCAGTACTGAGCATGCACTGTAATATAGGATAGGGCGAGCACTCTTGAGGTGTTTTATTAAAATTATAATATTAAGCTACAGATCCAACTTCTCAGGGGGTGGTAGATATAGGTGGTCTTAAAATATCAAGGCACTTGTTTACAAATACTAGTGGAATTTTCCTGTGAGGTCTGGCCATATTTACAACTCACTTTCACACAGAACCAAAGAAAGTCACTCTCTATACTTTATGAACAACATTCAGTCAAGTATTACATACCTCACAACCTCTTAAAGCAAGAAATCTGGAGAAAGCCACAAATAATGGAACGGTAAAGGCCGGAAAATAGGAACATTTTTTAAATATTGCTCTTACAAATTTAGAAAACAGATAGAATAACAGGTGTTGCATTAGCATGAATTTTCTGAAGGATATGAAATCTGAATCTCAATTGTCTGATATATTTTTTCTGACCTCGGGCCTCAATGATTTGCCAGTGATTTACCAGAAGTCTACAGTTTTATGAGAAACATAATAATAAATATATGAGGCAAAAATGTGGGCACGCTGCAAAAATCTGGACAGTTGAGAGCTACGTCAAGTAACAATAACAAGAGGGCAGAAATTTCAACAAAAATACTTCAAACAAAAAAGTGAAATCATTAATAGATGGATTAAATTTGCAACAGTCAGGTGAAGTACAAAGTGTGAGATGAGTAATTTTATTCCTAGTTTGCATATCGTGTCGTGTGAGACTCTAGGTTATTAATAAAGATATCTTTCATAAATTTCTAAATCATATGCTTGTCACTCCTCCCTCACTCCCTTTTCTGTCTCAAGAATAGAAAGCATCAAATGTAACACATACAGAGCTCCTGACAAAGGATTACTCATATTATCAACAGTTTGCGTTCCTCATATCATCAACTACTTTCATTGTTGTCAAAGAAAGGAAAATATTTAGTTATATATGTATTTATTTATTGTATTTCACTGCGCTAGCTTAGTGCTGGGCATCTTTTTGCATGTTAGGCTCATCTGTAAACTTAATAACAAACATCTCAAGTAAAGTGGCTGGATTTTAGATGGACACAAAAGTGATGGTTATCTAACTGAGCTAAGCACAATTTCAGTTAATGCCTGAAATGAAAAGGTCAGTGAAGATAGTTTCATGAGATAGAAAATGCACTATTTAACATCAAGACAAAGCAATGGAGTACAAAGCAGGAAGACTAAGGCTGTAGTGCAAAGTGGGACACAACAGAACACTATTCACAGATCACAGCAATACATAACCAGCTTAAAGACAATAAATTCATCAGGAATACCTCTCCTACACTACAAGACTTAGCCAGCCAAAGGAAAAATCATGTATATGTACTGTTAATGTGTTTTCTCATAAGCAGCATTATCAAATGCATGACAAAACCAAACTACCAGCAGAGAATGTGGTCTCGGTAGCCACATCTACATGTCTAGTTGTTGTAAATAATCCACAGTAGAAATGCACTAACTATCCCATTCCCCATTTTTAGTACTGAGATTTGATTTATTACAGATGCAGGCTTTGCTGAGATCCAGAATTACATTTTTTCTCCTTAACAGAACTGAAAGGTGAAAAAAGATTCTGACAAAATCACAATGGATAAATTATATAATTCATCCTAGGTTCTCATGAATTTGCTGTTAGTGTTTGTGAATTTGCCAGACGTAAGAGAAACATTGCTAAATGTGCTACGTCTGGTACTTTTCACAACTTCTTGTGTATGCACATTAAACATGTCCAATAAAGTAACCCGAAAGAAGAAAGGCTGCAGTCCTGTAGCCACAGCAAGTGAATAAAGAAGTTTGAATCCAACCACAGTCATTCTCTTTTTACCACAAATATTCTGGAAATATGACTGTATTGTTGATCTTTCTAGTAAAAACAGTATAACTCACTGAAATTATATTGGGTTTACTATAGCTGAAATTAGTTTGGTTGTCAGAACTGTCAGTTAATCAAAATTACACTAAATACAGCAAAGACTGTACAACATTTTCAAAAACTTCATAAACAACTGACTTTTCATATTATCAAAGAAAGCAACAGCAAAAGTCATATGCGGACTTGTGACATTAAATGTCTTAATGCTTTTTACCAAGTCTTTCTCTGTCTTACGTGGACTTGTGACATTAAATGTCTTAATGCTTTTTACTAAGTCTTTCTCTTAAAGCAGTTTCTATCATCTCCATATAGGAAAACAAAAACTTTTTAAAAGCCAATGTCATATGTTTAATAAATTCATATAAATCATTTTTAGTTATAACCTTTATAAGTTCTGTGGCCATTTGAAAGAAACAGCCTTTCATTTCTCTACTTTCCTAGTAGTATAACAAATGTTGAATAAAAGCATATTGGTTGCACAGATAAAGATTAAAACATTACTTACTTCAAAAGCAGCATCAACTAAAACACTTCCAAGAATATTGATTTTACAAGACTGTCTTGTACTACTGGAGTTGTATTTTCCCATGTGTTTATTCTTCTGATGACTTTTCCCAACTATGGTCTCTTTATAGTTTTTGTTTTTTTTCCCAGTGGCACGTACCATTAAGCTGTTTGGAAAGCACATTTACATTAAAGTGTCAAGCTGAACTTCAAACTTGAGAGAAATGGTTCAGTCTTATGACCCCTGGACAGACGTAGAAGAAATATAGGGCTCATTGCCCGGATTATATTAACCAGTTAAGAACCAGGAGATTCTCCAACAGTGAACTTTTTCTAAGTCATCGTATCTGTATGTCAGACTGGTATAACATGTCTGCTTCTGCTAAAATCACTGATAAAAATTAAAATAGATTATGTATGTTACCACACAAACACTTACAGTGGTCTTGCAACAGAATTAAGAATAGTGTAGGTTCATACAGATTATAACAGCAAACTTGAGTGGATTTAAAATATTTAATTAAAAAAGTGCTAATACATTAAATTTGTTATGAGTTAGTTACACATTTACTTTGAAGTGTGGCATGCAAACATTGGAAGAAAGTAATATTTTTTTTTCTAATATTAAATTATTGACAAGATTTCACCTATACGAGTTGTTTTTGTGGTCATTCTGTGAAATCTATTGTTTTCAAAATTGTGATTTATTTAGTTTGATGGTAATTATTCCTATTCAACACCTTATATTGAAGTGGCACCCCAATCCCATGTAAAAGTGGGAAAAATGGAGTGGATGACGATGAACTAAATCTAAAAAAGTGGTAGATGCACATGTGTAGATGAATGAATTCATGCCCATATGTCAGTCAGTGTATGACTCCATCCACATTCCTGTCAGTTTATCAGAGAAGCTATTAAGTTAGAGATATACTTAACAAGCAGCAAAAGAACCAGCAATAAGCTAGCCCAGTGAAACAGTAATCCATGTCTGTTTCCCTAATGCTTAGTACTGCATGCACATAATGTTGTCTTGACAACAGCAGAAGTTCTTGTCAGCTGTACATATTTCAGAATTCACGTACACCAAAACATGCTTCTGGACAATGTACAGTAAGTATTGAGAAATCTTGCACATGCTCAGAGATCGTCTAAATGAATGCTACCTTCATGATCCATTTTCTTTGATGTTCCACTTCCCTGACCATGTTTCCTGTTATAACACGTACAAAGTGCATTGCAGTTAGTGTAACTAGTATGTTCTATCGTTCTGAGGAGTCTTCTTTGCTCACTTTGTACAACCATTCAGTTGCTATATTTAAGTAAGAGGGCACGTTAGTAAATCTCCCACATGAGAAATGCAAGGGGGCAGTCCCTCTACAAAAAAAGATGATTTAGGTGCTGTATGCTTTGATGCTTCTGTGAGGTGGCCTTCAGTCCTACAGGACTATCAATGTTGTTTCAGGTGATACAGAAGTCAGTTAATTCATAGAAGATCCAAAAAAGTAATGAAAGAGTGGTTTTCAAAACAGCCCCTGTCCTGTAAGCTACACTTACCTGGAGCTCCTGGAGCCCCAACATTCATCATAACAACTATCTGGGAACTAATAGGTAACCAGCATCCTTCTGCTGTATGGTACCTTTGATTACAGATACCTTTCCTGCAACAAAAGCACAACATCCACCATCTCAGTCCCTGGTGGTCACACTGTTAATCAGATAAAGCTCTCAAAAATCTACTGTCAACTAGTCTATCATCTCAAAATAACAGAGCAAAACAAATGGCTTGGAGACTAAATCAGGTTGATAAGGACAAGAAAGAAATGAGAGAAAAGAAAGTAAAATAACTGGTGAAATATTTCCAAATGAGCTACGTAAAATAACTGGTGAAATATTTCAAAATGAGCTACGTAAAATAACTGGTGAAATATTTCCAAAGGAACTAAGGTCATGATGTTAGTAAAAGGAACAGTAAGAGACTATGCATGAAAGAAATACGAGCTAGGAGGCTATGGTGGCTAAACATCAGAAGTTCCCAAGAATTTGTGGGTCTATATTAGATAATCGAACTTTCAAACGTTCGAGTGTCATATGGTCGATACCATATGATCAAACTTTTAAAAGTTAAAAAATCTAAAAAAAAAAAAAAAAAAACTACACAAATAACCTACCTGAACATTTTAAGTGGGGGCTCCTGCACCCCACATGCCCCACTCTTTAAAGATACCAGCTCTGAGATCGCACTACAGTGCATTAAAGGGAAATTTTTTGATTCTGCACTGTATGGAGATCTCCGTTAAAATGTTCAAACTTTCAAAAATTCGATCATATGGTGTTGACCATATGACAGTTGAACTTTTGAAAGTTTGATCATCTAATCATCTTCTTTTGGCTGTTCCCATTAGAGGTCGCCACAGCAGATCACCTGTTTCCATTTCTTCCTGTCCTCTGCATCTTGCTCTGTCACACCAACCACCTGCATGTCCTCTCTCACCACATCCATAAACCTTATCTTAGGCCTTCCTCTTTTCCTGCTACCTGGTAGCTTCATCCTTAGCATCTTTTTCCCAATATACTCCGCATCCCTTCTCAGCACATGTCCAAACCAACGTAATCTTGCCTCTCTGGCTTTGTCTCCAAACCTTCCAACCTGGGCTGACCCTCTAATATACTTATTCCTAATCCTGTCCACCCTCGCCACACCCAGTCCAAATCTTAACATCTTTAACTCTGCCACATCCAGCTCAAACTCCTGCCTTTTTGTCAGTGCCACTGTCTCCAACCCATATAACATAGCTGGTCTCACTACCCTCTTGTAGACCTTCCCTTTCACTCTTACAGGTACTCGTCTGTCACAAATCACTCCTGACACTCTTCTCCACCCACTCCATCCTGCCTGTACTCTTTTCTTCACCTCTCTTCCACACTCACCGTTACTCTGAACTATTGACCCCAAGTATTTAAACTCATCCACCTTCGCCACCTCTACTCCTTGCATCCTCACCATTCCTCTATCCTCCCTCTCATTCACACACATATATTCTGTCTTAGTCCTGCTGACCTTCATTCCTCTTCTCTCTAGAGTATATCTCCATCTCTCCAGGGTCTCCTCTACCTGTTCCCTACTCTCACTACAGATCACAATGTCATCTGCAAACATCATAGTCCATGGGGACTCCTGTCTGATCTCGTCTGTCAACCTGTCCATCACCATTGCAAATAAGAAAGGGCTCAGAGCTGATCCTTGATGTAACCCCACCTCCACCTTAAATGCATCTGTCACTCCCACCGCAGACCTCACCACTGTCACACTACCCTCGTACCAAGGGAGCCCGCAGGATTTTTTGCAGGGGGGTGCAAACCCAAGCCCCACCCACACCGCCCCACCCCCTCTGCTGCTCCACCCACTCAGCCCCACCCCCCCACCCCTGCCCACGCAGCCATTCCAGTGTCCAATACTTGGCTATTTTTCCTCCTTTGTCATAGACACTGTTCAAATCTCTCAGTGTGCATACTGTTTTATGCTTTACTTCTACAATGAATATAGATATTTGGGTTTCATTTACAACTTTTATTTCAAATTTTATAGCACAAACACTGATAGACATTTACTAAACCTAAACAAAGCAATAGTCTTACAATGAAAAGAGACTTAGCATTAAAACTTCTCTACCTTTCAAACCCACACTCACCAAAACAACATTGAAACCCGCATTCAAAGAAAATGCATCTGGCCAGTGGCAGGGTAAGTTTACCTTTGGGCTGTTTTCAAATCATAGACTCTTTGCACACATTTCTATAACCATGCAAAAGTTATTTGATTCAAATTCCTGACTGTATTAATTATACTATATAATAATTGAATTATATCCCTTGTATAATACAGCACCACTTGTTAGAGTGTGTTTTAAATTTATAGTTCTGAACATTTTTCCTTTAAGCAATGAAACAAATCATATGAACCAATAATGACAACCTGCCCAATTCAGAACATTTCAACCATAAAGGGCCACTCTACTCAAACTTCTGTCATACAATCCACCAATATCAATCAATATGCAGAATCTTTGCAGAAGTAACTCATCTGAATAATTCCACATTAAAGAGATCTGAAACCAGTGAAGAGGTTGCTGCTAGAAAGCAACTTTATATTTCAGTGTTTCATCTACAAATTCACTGCCTGCTGCCCTTGAAAAATAAATTGCTTACGTTATATTAAAAAAATGGTAAGCTGGTATATTGCAATAGGGAATGGGTGGCAAGCTGAAAAACAAGTTAATAGTTATTAGGCATCTCATCCAAAGGAGGACATACACCCCCTTAAAATACAAATCTACATGTTGTGGGAGTAGAACCTACAGCCCTCTGTATCAAGATGCAAGTATGCTACCTGCTGTGCTGCTTTAAAAATTCCATACCACAATAGTGATACTATTTGTTAAACAAAACAGTTGCACATTTTAAGTAGGCTTAGCATGAACAGCAGTAAAACTCTCTTCCCCTGAAGCTCACAATTCCTTGAAAATGCACTTGAAAATAAATTCCACCTGCTAACTCTAGGACATTTCACTCTCTTTAACACACACCTCAACCTCTAAGTGCAAGAAATCTGGACAAAGCCTAAAGTAAATAGGAGCAGATTATAAATATTGCTCTCATGAACTTAGAACATTGCTAGAATAACAGGATTTATGTTGGTATGCATTTTTCTAAAGGATATGACATCTAAAACTCAAATGTCTGTCATTATTTAGCAACTTCAATGCTTTTTAGGAGGAATATGGGGCAAAATCTGGACATTCTCCAACAACCTGGACAGCTGAGGGGTATGCTTTCTCCTCCTTATACATACATACATACAGACACACATACACATCATACCTCTCAATCTGTTAACACAAGAAATCTGGACAAAGACTGTTATAATGTTGAGGATAAAGGCCCAAAACTAGGGACACATTAGACAGTTACTAGAATAAAAGGATTTATGTTAGAATTGAATTTTCTGAATAATATGAAGTCTGAAACTGAAATGCATGTCATTATTTATTAACAACTATATTCAGATATAGTTGGTTGTCTCAGTACTCACCGTGGCTTGCATTTTCTCCTCTCTTGAAAGGCCCGGCCACTCTGCTTAACTTGTGTATTATTTCCTCAATCACTTCACTATGGGTTGCAAGTCAGCTTCATCACTAGTGTGTGCACAAAACATAATGCCTTCAATGAGTCTTGCAAGAAATCACATGCAATCATCATGGCACAAAGGTTCTACTGAAGATGTTTCCAATTTTTCTTATACACGAACATGACAGAAGCCAGAAACAGCTGTTATTCCGCAGCTAGATGCAGCAGTAGCAAAACAAATTGCAAAGAACCAAAATAAATTGGAACCAATTGTATCTATCAGTATTTACTGTGCAACCCATGACATTCCTCTCTGTGGAAAAGAAAGCTCTGGTGGAAATTTGTGTTACTTGTTAGATTTTCGTATTGAAGCTGGTGGGACAATACTGGAACAGCACAGTGAAACAGCTGCAGGAAATGCTTGGTACACATCCCATAGGGTGCAAAATGAGCTGTTGGCAGAATACGAACACGTACTTTAAAAGAAGATTGTTTGTGCAGCAAACAGGGCAGTTGGATTTAGTGTATTGGCAGATGAAACTGCAGATATCTTAGACATTGAGCAGTTGTCATTGGGCATTTGGTTTGTTGATGATGATTGTATTCGAGAAGAGTTTGCGGTTTTTGTTCCCGTTGTTGTGAGAGATGCACAGTCTGTATCAAATGTCATTGTCAGTGAATGCATAAAGTGTGATCTAGACCTGGAAAATTTACTCAGACAGGCTATGATGGCTGCTCCATAATGGCAAGCATCCAGAATGGTGGTCAGGCAAAGATTTGTGAAAAGTATCCAAAAACAGCCTTTATCCACTGCGCATCTCACAGACTAAACCTTGTAGTCAATGATCTGAATGATGTTCCTGAAATATGTAGTGCTGTTGGTGTTATCAAGATTATTTGTCCATGACAGTCCAAAACGATGAGCATTGGTACCAAATATACCTCTTCTGTGTGAGACATGATGGACCGAGAAATATAAATCCATTCATGTGTTTAGTCAGAACTTTGAGAAAATATTTGACTTTCTTCAGAAGAGCACTGCTGGTGAAACCAGACAAAATGCACATATGTTACTCAGCGCTTGCTCTTCGTGCACGTTTTTTATTTTTCTCTTCATTTTTGCAAATTACTCATCAGTTCTTGAGCCTGTTGCCCAGATGTTTCAGTCTGTTCAACTTGATATAGTAGAGGCTCAACAACACATCAACAGACTCATTGAAATATTCAAGGAGCACTGTAACCATGCTGAAGAACACTTTAGGAATGACATTCTCAGTAAGGCAAGATCAATAGCAGTTAAATTTACTATTGAGTTAGTGTTGCCAAGGATTTGCAGTCGACACACCGAGCGAACATAGTAGGCATGGATTTTGACAGTTATTACAGAACAAGTATTTATATTCCCTATCTTGACTCATTAGTTTCTTCACTGACGTCTTGCTTTTCCACCATTAATACTGCTCAGTTCAACTTATTTTATCTGCATCTTAAAATGATGCAAAACCTACAACGTGAAGAATTCTGAAAACGAATTGCCGTCAGTAATGAACTATATCATATTGCTACTATATCTGAATGATCGCTTCTTGTCTGATGCATTGACTTTGAAGTTATAAGACAACCTAAAGAATCCAATGGGCTACTACTACCTTTGTAGTCAATATCTTGCAGATCTTCTATCAATGATGTTACTGAACAAAAACAAACAAAAAAGTGTCAGGTATGGGATAAAAAAAAAAAAACATTTTCTGATGTGTTTCAGCTACACCAATGATTAACACATGCATCATGCTAACCTGGACAACAACAAAAAATAAATACATAAAACTAGTTGATTTTTGCTTGTGTACATGTTTATGCAAAGAAAACTTAATACTGCAGTAAGCACCATTGTACCTCTCAACTGAACAGATTTTCGCAGAATGTCCAGATTTTTGCCTCAAATTTTTTGTGTTCTTCCTAAAATCTGTACTTTTCTGGCAAATAGCTGAGGACTGAAGTCATTAAATAATGATAAACATTTGAGTTGAAGAGTCCACATCCTTTAGAAATTTCATGGTAATGCAAAACCTATTGTTCTATCAACTTTCTAAGTTTGTAAGAACAATATTTAAAATCTGTCCCTAGTTGTTCCCCCATCATTTTAGGCTTTGTCCAGATTTTTTGCTCTAACAGGTTGAGACTGAGGTATGAATTATGGATAGGAATATATGTTTTATGCACAGTCTTCACAGTTTCCCTTAAAATGTCAATGAACCTCACATGAACTTGTTTATATTCTCCTGCTTTAACAATCTGGCTAGTGCTTTTTTAGTTTTTCCTTTCTTGTCTTATCTTTAGTACATCTTCAACATTATCTCTACTAAACATACTGTATGAACAATCATATGTTACTACCTACTATACTTTGAATTGTATGTCTAAACCATTATGCTTATGTAAATATCTTATGCAATCATATATCTGCTATATTTTATAACTGTGTAAACCACAATGCTCACATAATATCTTATGTATAGTATGTTAGCAATTGTTCTGGAGCTTTTCTCCCTGGGCCTCTGCTGAAAATGGACAGCTTTGTCCAGTCAGACCTCCTCGATAAATAAATGTAAAATAAAAAAACAAATCTGACCTTTATGTGGATTAAAAAAAAAAGAAAAGTACATCATGTAACAGAAACCAAACAATGGCTCTCTGTGAATTTACTATACTATTCTGTAACTGAATGCACATTACTTAATGTTAACTGATAAAACAATTAAATAAAAATACAGTATGACAGGGGAAGAAGATAATGCTTTATGATTTGTAAACTGCTCATAACTTGTCACAATCATTGAAGGGTATAAAACACCTCTTTCTAACCTTTAGAGTCTGGAAAAAAGCTTTTCTCGATAAGCAGCAATAAAGACTCCAGCATATAATAAAAATGCATACACACCAGAACATAACAGTTAAACATACTGCGCATGTCTCTCTGCATATTTGTAAATTAGTAAGCCATGTCTTTTTAAACCTGTAGTAAATGTTCTGTTCTCCATGATAACATTATATATGTAGTTCTTTGCATACTCTCACCTTAGTAAACATCCTGTAGTGACAAGAACACTATCTCTTTGGGAGTTACTTTGCAATATGCTTAAATCAAAACTACTTGCAGAAGACAATGTTAATCCATCCTGAATGCGACCAATACAACACTTTATTAAAATATCTATTAAACTACTAAGAAAACAGATTTCTGCCTCAAAGTAAGAAGTAATTAAAAACAGTTAATAACAACAACAACTCCCCCTCTTTGGTCTGACGTCCTGTGATTTGTAATGCTAGCTACTCTCCAAAAAAATATTTGTTTGGGACGTCCTTATCAATTAAGGTAGATCACCAGCAAAAATCAGCACTCCTTGAAGATGTGACAACAATGCAAACAGCACAACATAATTCTCCTGATAAGTACTGCAAAATATTCTATTTGCCATTTCATATTTAACCATCTGCATATGGGCAGAATCTGGAACACAGAGGTGAAGCAATCAATACCTTTATTTGGCCAAGATGGGTTTTACAATGCACCTACTGGAGCTTCACCTTCAACAGGGTCAGGCAACAACTACTAAATAAACAAAACCCTATGTTTAATAAAATAAACAGATCTAACATCACCACATTTCATATTTTGAAAGTTTACTATTACAAATACTAACCCATCTCTAAACTTGAGTACAGCGTGGTATTCTAAGAAAATAAAATCTAAAATTTGTCACATCAGGACAAAGTCCAATAAAAAGTGTTCCAAATTTCAAACCAAATTATTTATACGTAGCACAATTGAAGTTACAGACACTCCCAATCCCACAGTGTCTGAAAACTTTTAAACTTAGGGTGCATACATACTTTAAATAAAAATACTAATAACTACATGTAAACATTTGAAATATGCACAGATAGAAAACAGTAGCACAACTCAATCTGGTGCAGGCTTGTATTTCAGCAGACCGCAAAAAGTTCAGGTGTACATCATAACACTCCAGCTGGAACTAATTGTTAATAGTTGTTGTGGTACAGCTCTCTAACAAGGGGTGGACACATGAGCAGAGCAGAAGTACTACATACTACTACAGAAATAATGGGTGACGTCTGACAGGCCAAAATTAATTCAGACAGCAGTTATACCTTCGGTAAGGCCACTTCCAGGCAGACAATAGTTAACATGGATGCAGATGCCACTATGTCCCTAATGGGTGATAACAGCCCCATAAAAAAAAGTAAAACGGACAGTATCGTTCTCTCAGAACATGCAACACAAATGTGCAACAGGCAACTAGGACACAACTCTGTTCTAGTTTCAATTGTTAAAACATATACAAGGCTCCAGAGAGCACCCCTGCATTACCAGGCTATAATTCATACCACAACCTTTGTCCACCTAACCTGGACCGAAACACTAAAGGTGGAGGTGTGTCCATATTCATTAAGGATATCCACACCTCCAGGCAAGTTGCTCAGCATAATGCATCCGAGATTATCCAAGTACAGCTAACTTTGGGCAAGACCGCAATCCAAATTGTAGCTTGCTACAGATCCCCCACCATGCCCCAGCATTCCCACTCCTCATTTCTTGATACACTGGAAAATATTAGGGCACAACATAACACCCTAATAATGGGCGATTTCAACTACCCCACCATTAACTGGGAAAACTACTCATGTACCAACTTATTTTGCTCAACGTTTTCTGGAATTCATAAATTCCAATGCCTTGGATCAAATTATCCACACCCTCACTAGGGGCAGCAATATCCTAGACCTGGTCATTACCAACATGGGCAACCGGTGTTCCACACCAGAGGTCAGTTCATCATTGGTCAGATCCGACCACAAGCTAATCACCCTAGACATCCACATCCCACCCCACCCCTATTAGGTAAACCACCATAAAAGATTTCTCCAAAGCCAACTTCTCTCTTCTTAAGACAGAAGTGGCAAACTTCACGGCACCCATGCAGACAGACAATAGAGGTACGACTGCTGAATCCTACACAAATGCACTTTGTAAGCACTGGCACGAGTGCATGGATCATGCAATTCCTAACAGAACCAAGATGCTATCCTCCAAAAAAGGAAGCCAATATGGTGGTGCCCTGCCATAAACAAACTCTACAACAGAAGAAAGAAACTGTTGCAAAAAAGAGTAAACTGCCTGGTCAGCCTCAGGAAAAAGCTGAGATCCCTCATCAAATCCTCCAAAGCTCATTACGAAAACAAAATCGCCACTGATTCTAAAGACAGCCACAAAGCATTCTATAGCTATGTCAAGAATCTCAATGGCAAGACTCAGATCTGCTCTGAGTTACAGCAGAATGGCACTATATGTACAGAACCAACTGATATTGACAATATCTTGGAAGATAGGTTCAGTGCTAACTTTACCCCCCTCTCACCCCCTAATTACCAGAAGAATGCAAAGTTCCTGTAATCATGGCTGCACAGGTAAAAACCACACTCTCCAAAGCCAAGAACACAGCATCCATGGGAACTGACAACATCCCAGGCTGCGTTCTACATGAACTACAGAACGAACTGGCACCCCACCTAAGTACCATGTTCAATCATAGCCTTACCTCAGGCTTTGTGCCCACTGAATGGCACACAGTGACGGTCATCTCACTCCACAAAGGGGTAGCCACCATGGAACCCAGGAACTACCGCCCCATTAGCCTGATGAGCCTGGTCTGCAAGGCTATGGAATCTATCATCACGGAACTTATAAGCAATGACATTGGTAATCTCCAGACTCTGGACACCACTGAGTTTGGGTTTGTAAAAGGTAGGTCATGTCTCCTAAACCTGATAGACTTTTTTGAAGCAGTTACCAAAGCTGTAGATGAGGGTAAGGTGGTCCACACAGCCTATCTAGATCTCACCAAGGCTTTCAACACCATCCCCCACTCAGGAATTATAGATAAACTCACTAAACTAGGTATAAATCCCTGTGTCACAAGATGGGCTGCCAACTGGCTCACTGACAGAACCCACACTGTGAAAGTAGCAGACTTCAAGTCCGATTTCAGACCAGTGACAAGTGGATTACCACAGGGTTCAGTCCTGGGCCTCTCCTGTTTGGTATCTACTTCTCTGAAGTACAGGCTAACACAGAAGGTCTTTGGCTAACAAAGTTCACAGATGACTGCAAACTAGGAGCCATAATCGAAACTCCTAACGATGTGGACATCCTACAAAAGGGCCTCACTGAGACAGATGTCTGGTGTCAAAGCCATGGCCTCAAGCTCAATGCCAAAAAGTGCATTGTCATCCCTTTTGGTAAAAAAATATGTACCCATGAACTACCACATAGGCGGTAGTCTACTTAACACCGAAAGTGTGATAACAGACCTTAGGACACAGGTGGACAGTAGTATCTCCTTTGATAATCACATCACTACAGTAGACAGGAAATACTTCTACGTGGCACACCTCATCACAAAAGGTTTTTCATCCAGGGAAAAAAGAGGTCATTGTTCCCCTCTACTTGTCACTCATTAGACCAATTATAGAATACAGTGCCCCTTTTGGTATGTACCTCACAAAACATCTACAACATCTGGAAAGGCCGCAGAAATACCTCACAAAGAGGATTACCAGCCTCAAACAGATGCCCTACGCAGACCGTCTCAAAATACTCCAGCCTTACTCTGTCGCATATCACCTACTCAGAGGCAATCTCTGCTTACATACAAAGCTATGTCAAACCCAGAGCTGTTGGACATGCTCCACTTAAAGAAATCCCAATCCCTCAGAGCTAAACACTCTAGGGAACTAAACCTTGTCACAACAATAAACATGCTGGAGGGATAGATTCCTGTCCCAGAGACTTCCCATACTTTGGAACAAACTACCTATCTATATCAAAAAAGCTCCTCATTAGCACTCTTCAAGAAAAATCTTGATGATTGGATGGGAGATAGGATATTCACCCCGGGCATCACTTCTGTGACTCTGCTCAACAGGGGCACAGGAAAATAATTTTCTTGGGTGGCGAAAGCCAGGGTACCTTTTTGGCTAGGGTTATATAGGCCCTAGGGCCAATAGCCTAGTACCTACCTATGAACCTATGATAGATCATCCTGTTTAGGACTTTTTGGAGTCTTTGTCAGCACATAAACAATATAAATGGGCTGCCCATTTAGTTTTCGATACTAAAATGTACAGACTTCAGTGTGTCTGCTGTCAGTGTAATATACTATGTCCTTCACAAAAGTAATGATTTTGCCCCAGTAGTCTTTCAGAAATGAAAACAATCAAGACAAAAAAGCACTCCATGATACCTTGAACCGACAAATGTCCCTTTTCAATCAATAATCAAGAAAACAAAAGATATTGGAATACCTTGAACAGGCAAATGTTCCGTTTCATTCCACAATTCTTCTTGCCTCACCCTGTGTGCTCCTTTAAAAGGCCAGACAGGATCCAGAGTATTGTGTTGCTGTCTATAGCATTCATGAAGTGGAATAATTAACTGTTAAGGGTTAAGTGCAAAGATACTGGTCTAAAGGCCTGGAAACAAGTTTTAATATTATCAGATGTATTTGGTTAGAGATTTGAAATGATCTTGCAGTTGCAGTCAGAAAATGCTGACACCCATCAGAGTCTTCACCTTGTGGTGCGATTTTTTAAAAAGTAGCTCAACTCTATCTCCAGTGGCCGTGGGCATTAAAGTGGTTTCACTATTATACCTTGAACAGCTAAAACCTGAGAAACTATAACATCAAAAACAAATGCCTAAAACAAAAAAAGGACAAAAACTGAAAGTGTAAGTAAGTGTCTGATATCCCCAAACTTGTATATACCCACTCCATGGTCGCAGAAATACAAAAGAGGGAGAAAGTTCCCAAAATAAATGGATAATTGTTGAACAACATTAAACATGTAAATTTATAGACATACTCTTCAGACTTATCCTTTATAAACACCCGTTGTAGAATACAATGCATGTGGGCTGTCTGCTGAAAGGAGAGTTTTAATAACAAACAGCTGAATGCCAATCATACCAATACAGAATAAGGGATGAGAAAGGCATGCTAAGAATTATTAACAAACAAATGACACCTATCCAGAGACTGAAGTACTTTTGGTATGCTTATCTACATGTGAGTAGGTTTACCTCATAATACAAGTATAGTAAAGGACTTGATAGTCATTATGTTGGGGTGAAGAGAAGAAACAGAGACACTACTGTAACCCATTCATCAGACTGAAAGTCATACCCTTACCCTTAAACAAGTTCATTTGGGGTTCTGCTGGTGAAATGACAACAGTAAGATTGATCTGAAAGGTTTAAGAGCTGCAGAACTGGGGCTGTAAAACAGCAGGAGACAGGTTAGAAGTGTGCAGCTCTGTAAGTAATGCAGGCACTGTCTACAGGATGCTCTCCTATCTCTAAGGCCTAGTTAGGTGGTGTCAGAGGACTGGAGACAATATGTCATGAAGTATACTGACACCTAAATCAATGGGGTCCTTCTATCTTTACTGGCATAATAAATCAGGAGGAAATACAAATAATTATTAAATCAATCAATCAGCCTTGTAACCTAAGCACTAGAAGGGGCTTCAGCCAGCAAACTTTGGTTGTTCAAATTATTCAGTTAAACTATGATTAAATGGTGGAAGTTCAAGGGGTGGGTGAATAGGACAGAAAGAACCAAAGCTCTGTTCAACCTGGATTCTAGTACTACATTGGTTATTGTGCTGTGGGAAGCTGCAGAACTTCAGACAGACTTAAACATATTTATTTAGTTATTTCTGTTTAACACGTAAGAGCACATGGATGTGGGTCATTTAATAAAGAACTAGTTCATCAAGGTCCATGGGCTTCTAGCAAAAAATGTTTAAATGGAAGACAAAGCCCCATCTCCTACTCCACAACTAATATAACTACATCAGATGTTGCCAAACCTGGGGTGTACGTTATAAACTGAAGCCCATTTGGTGTAGCTTTGATAGAATGATCCAAGACTGACTGAATTAATATCAAAGTACTGTGCAAATACATTGACCATCTGCTCACATGATCTAATGAGTGGAGAAATATGCTTTGACAAAAGCAATAGAATTTACATGCTCAGCAAGTGGCAATTGACAACAATATACACTACAGACATTAAACAATGAAATACTGAATAACAAAGGTAGGCAAAGGGGGAGGTGAAGAAGAAGAAGCAAAGAGAGAGGGAAGAGTAAGCAAGAGGAGGAAAAAAACCTCAAGCAGGAAGCCAAAAGAGTGGAAGGTAAAGGTTAACAACTGCAGATGCCTTGGGAATAAAATGAGAATCCTGCAGACACTGGCAGATTAAGAACGAGAGGGCAGCAGCTGCCAAGACTAACCAGATGCTGGGCTGAATCTAGAAGTGCACAGGCCTCAGGCACAGCGCACATTTACATTTGTATTATGCAGGTACCTAGGTCATTAAAACTGAGAGGAGTATTCTATTAGAGACCTTAGAGTGAGAAAGAAATAAGCTATATTTAGCACAGGAGCCCAGGACAAAAACAGAAAGAACAAAACACACTTGTCCTGCTTTTATTGAAGACACTTCTTTTGTTCTTTACAATAAAAATCCCTGGTGCCTTGGTTCACTAGTCTTCTTGGGAATAAAACTAGCAATCACTACAACCCATATAAATAGTTAACATAATTAATTAAATCAATTTTTTTCATATTCTTAAAGTAATAGTACTCAAATTATATAAAACAACTCCAATTTACTTTTACATTTAAACCATAAGGTTTATAAGTCCTATATTTTAAAATAAAATAACTTTCTTACTTCAATACCTAAGTTTTAATGTTACATCCATTATTCTGGATGTTGTAAAAGTACAAAGAACTTTAAATTATTCACATTATGTTTACAGTCTTATATCCGTTTTACCACCAAGTTATTTATGCAACCTCAATGGATAGCATCGAATCTTAAAACGGTTCCATTATTCTTTTTATACTTTTCTTTTTGTTGTCCCACTATATACTTGATTTCACTTATCGATTATATTAACGATAAATTTAAATGGTGGGCTAGTAGCTTCACAACAAGTAGAGCCATGTCGGTCATGCACAAAGTCAATGAGAGAGTGCGGCAGAGTCTGTGTAACAATTTAACTGATAATTTAATGTTAACAGATCTAAACTGAAAGATGACAGTGAATTCCTACAAGGATTCTGATGAAAATGCATAAGTGGCTAGGTGTAAATGTTCGGCTTGTTGGCTAATGAATACCGAATAACTCCAGCTATGTCATCTATAATCTGATTTACAGGTTCTACATATTGAGGTTTCAAAATAATCAACCATTAGTTCTGCAACAGTTTTAAAAATAATTTTAGGGTCCCAGACATCACTGTCAGTCTTCTTATAAACAAGTCTTTCAGCATGAACTTTACCACTGCGTACCACTGGAGCAGTTACTCAGACTGGAAGTTAAAAAGACATGTAACAGACTCAGACTTACCCAGCCTTAACGTAATGAAGATACAAAGGATTTCTTGATCTGTCAGAAGTTCTTACATATGGCAGTCTAGAAACAAGTGATGCTTTAGTGTCTCTTAAATTGTAAACTACATTTGTTCTTCTTAAAATAATTCTACAGTTATAATTTAAGGATATAAACCCTTGATATGTAGAAGTGATTCGGTGAATCTCCTTTCATGCTGTCTGGCCGGCTTTATATTTTCTTAATAATTAATTGCCTTAATATTTTCATATTGGCTGCATCACTATTTGTGGTCTGTATTATGTCTAACAATAGGTCCTATGCAAAAAGTACTTATGAGGATAAACGTAGTAAACAAATCCACAAACAGTAACATCCTTAACCAAAAGATCCCCAGCATGAGATTTGCCATCGCACTTTCTACTGCACTCAATACAATTTTTTACTAATAAGGACAAATGTCTCCTTACAATAGCTATTTTTGCTGGCCTGCAAAATGCTTTTGTTTCTGTTGAGCATGCCTTGATAATAAAGCAACAGAATTACGTAAGTTTCACCCACCCTGCTCTACAGCAGATGTCAACTTATCTCGAGACAGATGATTCTAATTAAATATGTGAACTAGAATTAATGCATCTGCTCTATTTATCTGAAGTGCCACAAGTGTCTCTCCTTTGCCGCATTCTATTGTAGCTTAGTGGCAATTTCCTCTATCAGACCTTTCTCACGTAAATATAATAGAGTGCACTAACCCACAATCCCACAAAGTTTGTTTAAGGAAGGTTTCGATAACATATGCACCTGGCTCCTGACAGAAGCTACAAATTCCAACCAAAAAAGTCTGTGACATTTGACACCACAAAGAGATTAGCTAACAGCCATTTTATATCCATATTTAATCCCTTGGAAACCCTTATTCATACTAACATGTGGCATCGGCATGAGTGACACACTTACCTTTCATTTCTACATTCATGTGCACAGTCCAAACGTCCTCGAATTCAAATCTCCAGTAGGCGCAAAAGAAAATGACATAAACCATCAGTCGCAAACAGACACAGAAGACGAAAACAGGTCGCAAACACCTGTTGCGTCTGTGCAACTGGACGGGATGCAAAGGGCGTTCTTAAAGAGGAACACCCTTTAAAAAAAAACTTTTTTTATTTAAATTAATTTCTCGGCTAGCCAGTTCCAGGGGGGTGCAAGTGCACCCCCTTGCACCTGCCTGCAGGCGCCCTTGCCTCGTACATATCCTGTATCACTCTTACATACTTCTCTGACACTCCTGACTTCCTCATACAATACCACAACTCCTCTCTAGGCACCCTGTCATATGCTTTCTCCAAGTCTACAAAAACACAATGCAACTCCTTCTGACATTCTCTGTACTTCTCCATCAACACTCTCAGTGCAAACATTGCATCTGTAGTGCTCTTTCCCGGCATGAAACCATACTGCTGTTCACTAATCATCACATCCCTTCTTAACTTAGCTTCCACTACTCTTTCCCATAACGTCATGCTGTGACTGATCAATTTAATCCCTCTGTAGTTACTACAGCTCTGCACATCACCCTTATTCTTAAAAATCAGTACCAAAACACTTTTTCTCAATTCCTCAGGCATCCTCTCACTTTCCAAGATTTCATTAAACAATCTGGTTAAAAACTCCACTGCCGTTTCACCTAAACACCTCCATGCTTCCATGGGTATGTCATCTGGGCCAACAGCCTTTCCATTCTTCATTCTCTTTATAGCTATCCTTACTTCCTCCTTGCTATTCCATTGTACTTCATGATTCACTATCCCTACATCATCCAACCTTCTCTCCCTCTCATTCTCTTCATTTATCAGCCCATCAAAGTACTCTTTCCATCTCCTCAACACACTCTCCTTGCTTGTGAGTATGTTTCCCTCATTATCCTTTATCACCCTTACCTGCTGCACATCTTTCCTAGCTCGGTCCCTCTGTCTAGCCAATCGGTACAGGTCCTTTTCTCCCTCCTTAGTGCCCAACCTTTTATACAACTCTTCATACGCCTTATCCTTAGCCTTCACCACCTCTCTCTTTGCCATACACCTCATCTCCTTATACTCCTGTCTACTTTCTTTATCTCTCTGAAAATTTTGATCATCTAATATAGACCCAAATTTGTCTGTATTCACCCAATACAAAAACATCATCAAAAAACAAATGTAGGTACAGCTAATGTAATGCAAGAGAATATGGCAAGGCTTGGGCTTGAAGATATCCTTATACTACAACATAAGTCCCTGAATGTACTGACACACCAGTCCCTTAGATCTATAGCACACTTCGCTCTTCAGGGAGGAACGACATATCCTCTTTGCAGGCACTACTGAAGCTGCTATTTCAGCATCTAACTTTCCTGAATGAGAAATTTCAGAGAATCACAGCAGTAATTGCAAACATCAACAAAAATCTGACGATGTTAGCAGAAGAGTAGGAGCAATAGGCCAAGAGTTAAGCAAAAAGGAAAAAAATGGCACTGTTCAAAGTAGTCGTCTTTGTTACAGGAGCGATGGTGAAACTGAAAGTACTTATGTTTGAGTACAACCATCAGTCTCCACTTGTTCAGAAAACAAGTACAACATCAGATTCAGACAGTTCTGGAAACATTGGTTGGATGGGTCACAGGACAGTTTTCTACACAGATGAGTCAGGTTCATAAGTTGTTTCAGGTTGTGAAGTGCCATTTGCTCAAGAATATTCATTTTAGTGAAAGCAGACACTGAGGCTTGTGGTCTTCTCCATTTGTATCATCCTGCCTTGTTAAATCAGACTATAAATCAGAAACTTTTTCATTTAAACTTGGTGGAACTCCCATTGCAAATACATCTGTGCTTAAGAACTTCTCAAAAGCAAATCTCCATCAGGTGCTTGATGACCTAAGTAAATGGCATTATAATCATTGTTCAGTGGATTCCATTGTTAAAGCTGCTGGCTATGTCTCTGACTTCTCCCCCCACTTAAATTGTTGCATTGGTAAGGCACTCTTTATCCACTCAAAATATAATGAGAAATTTAAAAACAAACCTCTATGGTATAATATCAATATAAATAAATTATATAGGAAAATAAATAAACTACTTAATATTTTTAAGAGGCCTCATTCTACCTACTTTAAGCACAAACTTGAGTACTAAAGAGATTAAGGCAACCATTAGGTAAGGTCAAAGTTGGGTAGGAACTTAAAATAGCCACTAAAACCAAAACATAAATACAATTTCTTTTAACGATGTCAAGAGGTTAAGAACTAACACCCAACAATATTCTGAATTAGTCTACAATAATACTGCATGCTCTGACTCAAAGGAAATAGTGAATATCTCAGATGGCAAATAAAGTGCAAGTTTACCTCACGCACAGTTATATCCATCCAGAGATTCTACAATTACAGACTACCCTACTTAACGGGTTCCCTTTAAATCATCAAATGTTCAAAACATCGAAGTTCTGATCATTGAGACCAGAACATCGATGTTCAGAACATCAAAGGTTTAAAGTGGAAGTGCCAGGTAAGTGAAATTGTGGAATGTTGGGTGTGCATACAGGGCAGCAAAGCTCCCTGCATGTTGTGTGTGTGTGTGTGTGTGTGTGTGTGTGTGTGTGTGTGTGTGTGTGTGTGTGTGTGTGTGTGTGTGTGTGTGTGTGTGCGCCATCTGAGTGTTGGCATTGCAGGTAGGGTATGGGAAATCTCCCGTTTATCGCTACCGCATATAGCGGTAAATGAGAAATTTCCCTTACCCCACTGTAGTGCGATCTCAGAGTTGTAATATTAACGTAGTGTTTGTGGTTTTTTTTGTTTTGTTTTTTTTTTTTTTTACGGTTCTGGTCTCGATGATCAGAACGTCGATGTTCTGAACATTCGATGATTCAAAGTGAATCCTACTTTACTACTATGGAACAAGTTCTCTGAGCCATTTCAAAAGCTAAGAACACCTCATCCCTAAAAATATGCCAGGCTGCCTGACTACCAGTGCAAATATAGTCTATCTGATCCCCTACTTAACTTCTTTAATCTAAGCCACTCCACTGGTTGTATTCCTGATGACTGGAAAGCAGGCATTGTAATGCCATTACTCAAGGGTGGCCTAACCATGGGCATGGTAGCTATAGAGGCGTTAGTCTCATTAGCCTCATATGTAAAGTTATGGAGTATATTAATATCAGATATCATTAATCTAATCATTGAAAATCTCTGAAACCTGGACCCTCACGGATTTGGCTTTGTCAAAGGATGGTGCTGCCTCATTAGTCTTATTGATTTCTTTGAAAAAGTAATCAAAGCAGTATATAGTGGTTATGCAGCACATACTACATATATGGACCTAGCCGAGGCCTTGGGTACTATCCACTATGCAGGAATACTGCATATCTGGACCTAGCCAGGGCCTTTGGCACTATCCACCATACAGGAATTATTGACAGACTTGTAAAGGTGGATATAAATCCTTATTTTGTCTGATAAACCCATGTGATTAGAGGTGAAGGCATCACTTCTGAAAGCAAAAAAAAGTTACGAGTGGCATACCACAAGACTGGGTGTTAGGCCCTCTCCTAATTGGTATCTTTTCTCAGACCTTCAGGCCAGCACTCTTAGTCTATGGTTATTATAAAATAGATGCTGGTATTCAATCTTCCACTGACTCACACATGGAAATAATAGGGTTTAGACCGCATTAACAACTGGTGAAAGGACAATGATCTCAAATTAAATGTGAAATACTGTAGCATACCTAATTATGGTAAACAGAATATTTTCACATTTAAAATTGATAACATTTGACAACCATAAAGGTAACACATCCCTCCAGACACTGTTGTAAGGTATTTAGACACTCTTGTTGATAATTTCTTATCATGTGGTCATCATGTCTCTGCAGCAGTTCAGAAAGCCTTCTATCTGGATCTTCTAATTTCCAAAGGTATCTCCACTAGATACATGGAAGCCTTAACTCCCCCTTATTCATATGGCATCAGACTCATTCTTCAATATACCGAACCTTTCAGCATGTATATGTCTAAACATATCATGCAGCTTGAGAGACCTCAGACATTCACAACTAAAAAGATTAGTGGCATCAATATGGCAGCCCTCTCCCTGCACTCATGTCTCCAACAGACTCCTGTCTGGAGATCTATGGCTTGCCTTTGGACCCATGAAAGAATCAACCCTCGTTGACATACTTTGACTTTACAGAATGAATAGTACCTCAAATCCCCAGTTAAAGGAATGAAACCTTTATCAACCAATAAATAAGACACATTGAAGTGATAGATTCATATTCTTGCATATCCCTCACATCTGGAACAAGCTTTCATTACCGTCAAGATAAACCTAGATAAGTGGATGATTAACATCAAATTCTCACCCAGTCTATCTTCTCTTGCCTTCCTTGAGACAAGAGGGAACTTTTGAATAGGGCTTTTAGCTAGTCTTGTAATGGTCAGCAGACTGATTGCATAGTACTTACCTATGAGACTGCCTAATACTTACCTTTGAATGTATTTGATGTGTAGTGACTGTAAAAGCCAAAGAGCATCAGTAAACTGTATCACAAGAAGAGAATCCAAGAGAAGACACTGTCTGTATGTGCAACATAATTCAGTGTCAGTTCAAACAGCACTATAGCACAGTTTCATTAGAAAACTATGCAATAACAAAATCACTTAATTTAAGCACAAAGCAGACCAAACAGGGGCATCACTTAGGAAGCACAGAGGTTGCATCATATGTAGGATGCTGCTGTGTATGCTAGTTATGGTGAGTTATAAATGGTTTCCCAAGTGAATAGGTTATCTGCTTGGTCATTTACAGTGCACTCCCTGCCTGAGTGATAAAGGCAGCTGTTCAACTACTTGTGTAGGTAAATAGGTAGATGCTATCAATTACCATGAAAAAGTGCACAGTGGTTCCAAGTCCTTCTTTTTGTGGATATTACAGTAGCAAGATTTCAAGTGGATTGGCATTTGCCATGAAAGAAAAATGGGGTTGGGTGGCCAAACTCCTGCAGATATCTCCTTAGGTTGATAAGCCTTTCATCTAAGTAGGATTTAAATGCTATAATAATAATAATGCTGGAGAATGGATTAGTGTTGGAGGTACAGGTGTAAACCTTTCATGCAAAAAGTATTTAAATGCTATAATAATGGTGGAGAACAGATTAGTGTTGGAGGTACAGATGTAAACCTTTTATGTAAATAGAATTTTAATGCTGTAGTAACAATGATGGAGGATGGGCATATCTCTCAACTGTCCAGATTTTTGTTCTATATTTTTGGTCTGTTCGTAAGTTCATAGGTTCATAGGTGTGTACTAGGCTAATGGCCCTGGAGCCTTTACAAGCTTAGCCCAAAAAAAAAAATTGCTCAGGCACCATGCCACCAGATGTTAGTTCACAGTGCCCACATCCAGTAGGGCAACTGGAATGATCCCTGGAGTGAACTTTCTGTTACTCATCCACTCCTCAAAATTTCTCTTGAAGAGGGCCAGCGAGGTCCTCTGCTTGACATGAATGGGAAGGTTATTCCAGAGTATGGACAGTCTTTGGGAGATGAACCTGTCCCTCCAGCATGTTCTGTTAATTGTGGTAATGAGGTTGTGATCTCTGGACTGTGTGGCGCGGGGGGACTGGGATATCTTTAGGTGTAGCATTTCAAGTAGGGCTGGATCGGACATGGCTTTGTAAGTCAAGTGGAGATCACCACTAAGTAGACGATAAGAAACTGAGAACAGCTGAAGTTTCTTGAGTCTGTCCATGTAGGACATGTGTTTAAGGCCTAAGATCCTTTTTGCAAGGTACTTTTATGGCCTCTCCAGCTGTTGTAGGTGTCTGGTCAGATACATGCCAAATGGGGTGTTATATTCGATGATTGGTCTAATGAGGGATGAGTAGAAAGGGATGATGACCTCTTTCTTCCTGGATCTAAAACCTTTGGTTATAAGATGTGCCATGTTGAAAGACTTTCTGACCACAGTGGCAATGTGGTGGTCGAAGGTGAGGTGGCTGTCGATCTGGGTGCCCAGATCTCTTATGTCCCCTTCAGTGTTCAGTGGGCTCCTATCAATGTGATAATTCATGGGAACTGAGTTTTTTCCAAAGGGGATGATAATGCATTTTTTGCCATTAAGCTTCAGGCCATGGTTCTGACACCAGTCATTGATCTCAGAGTGGCCCTTTTGTAGGATGTCTGCATCAGTTGGGGAGTTGATAATGACTCCTAGCTTGCAGTGATCAGTGAACTTGGTCAGCCAGAGTCCTTCTGTGTTGGCCAGGACTTCTGAGAAGTAGATGCCAAACAGGAAAGGGCCCAGGACTGAGCCCTGTGGGACTCCACTCATGACTGATTGACAGTCTGACTTGGAATTTGCAACTTTCACTCTGTGGGCCCTGTCTGGGAGCCAATTTGCAACCCATCTAGTGATGTAAGGATTTATGCCTATTTTGGTGAGTTTATCAATAATACCTGAGTGGGGAATGGTATTAAAAGCCTTGGCCAGGTCGAGGTAGGCTGTATGCACTGTCTTACCCTCATCCACAGCCTTTGTGACTGCCTCAAATAAGTCAACCGGGTTCAGCAGGCAGAATTTCCCCTGGACAAAGCCAAACTGAGTGAGATCACCCCCTGGAAGACCTATTGTTTTGGGATGTAATTATTTTTTGCACAATATAGGGCTTTTTCTACATAGCTTTATGCTGCCTACAGGTAAAGCTTTACCTTCGTATATTTGTGATGTTTTTGATTTTATGAACAAAATTAAGGATGTTGAGTGGAATGAGAGTATGTACTGGTTAACCCTTGATGTTAAGAGCTTATATACAAACATAAGCCATGAATTTGGCATGGAGGCCTTAAGATTCTTTTTGGGTGATTATCCAGCCACAGAATATATTAAAGAACTTATTTATTTTTGTTTAACACATAATTTTTTTGAGTTTAATAATAGTTTTTACAGACAAAAAAAAGGTATGGCCATGGGGGCAGCTTTTGCCCCCATGTATGCGAATCTGGCCATGGGCCTTTTTCAGTCTGAATATTTGTATAGAAATTCCTTTTTTTGTAAATATGTTGTTAGGTATTATAGGTTTATTGATGACCTAATTTTTCTTGTCCAAGATGGTGAGGTTTTTGTTGATACTTTTATTTCAGAATTACATAATAATAGATTTATGTTAGAATTTGATGGTTTTAAAATGGGTGTGAATGTTTCTTTTTTGGATGTTGTGTTAAACATTAAGGATGGTAATAGATTGGAAACATCTGTTAATAGAAAATTTGATGAAGGTACTCATTATGTGCATGGGATGAGTTGTCATCCCCCTCATACATTAGAAGCTTTACCATATGATGAAATGTTGCGGGTGTCTAGATTATGCAATGTTGAATCTATTCTTCATCGGGAATTAGATGCAACTATGGGAATGTTTAAATGCAGAGGATATAGTGATGAATTGGTTCAGAGAAGTTATGATAGATTGTTTAATATAGGTGTTAGGATAATTAATAATAAAATACATAGAAAATATACCTTAACATCTAGTTTGGAAATCAATAAACAGCATGAGTTTTTATATTTTGTGACTACATATAGTAATTTTAGTGCTGAACTGGTTAGGCTGGTTAAACATTATTGGGAATATTTTGTTTCACTTAATAATGTAGCAATATGGTTAGAAGGTAGATTGAGATTTTCTTACAAGAGAGGCAGGAATATCCAAAATGTTTTGGTGAATAGTAAATTTCTTTTGTCCTCTGTTAGTCTTGCTGATACTATCTCCCTTAGGGGTACTTTTAAGTGTGGCAAATGTAGAGCATGTAATTTTGTAGTTAATAGTTTTCCTTATATAAATAATGTGGGCTTTAATACATGTAATTATTTTACTTGTAATTCTGAAGGTGTTATTTATGCACTTAGATGCCCATGTAATAAATTTTATATTGGGGAAACTAAAAGGGCATTTAAGTTGAGATTAATGGAACATGCTAGGGACATTGTTAATAAGAAAGAGGAAAATTCTGTGGCTATGCATTTTAAAAAATTCCATGATAGTAAAAATGAGGGGCTACAAGGTACTGTTCTGGAAAAAATAAGTTTGTCTTGCTTTGATACTTGTAATATAAAACATTACTTGCTTTCTAAGGAAGCTATTTACATTTTAAAATTTGGTACTCTGCACCCTCATGGGTTAAATGAAGAATTTAATTGGAGGGTGTTAACTTAATTGTTTTTATTGTTTAATTGATTTGTGATTGCTATATATGTACTGTGCATTTTGTAAGTTCTTTACTCCTTGAAGGCTTAGGCCGAGACGTCAGAGGAATAAAGTGTTTCTGGATTTTGTGGATTACTTTGTGGTTTTCTTTGCTGCTTTTTGCTACTGTGTTGCTACAATTGTGTGTGGTCAAGAGTATGGAGATTGCTATATCTTTGTTAAGCAGGTCCATGATGATGCGCTCCATAGCTTTGCATACCAGACTCATCAGGCTAATGGGGCAATAGTTCACAGGGTCTGTAGTTGCTACCCCTTTATGGAGCGGGATGACTGTAGCAGTGCACCATTCGTTAGGGGCATAGCCTGAGGTAAGGCTGTGATTGAACAGGGCACACAGATGTGGTGCCAGTTCATTTTGTAGCTCATGTAAGACACAGCCAGGGATATTATCAGATCCCATGGATGCTGTATTCTTGGCTTTGGACAGTGGAGATTTTACCTGTGCACAGAAATGGTGAGTACCAGGCTTTCTTCTGGTATTGTGATAAGGCCCTTGGGGAAGGAGAGAGGGGTAAAGTTTGCATTGAATCTGTCAGCCAGTATGTTGGCTATATTTGTTGGCTCAGTATAGGAGGTGCCATTGTGCATTAACTCAGAGCAAATCTGGGTATTGCCTTTGAGGTTTTTGATATAGCTATAGAAGGCTTTGTGGTTGTTTTTGGTGTCAGCCGCAATTCTGCCTTTATAGCTGGCTTTAGAGGATTTGATAAGGGATCTCAGCTTTTTGTTGAGACTGATAAGGGAGGTTTTCCAGTCTTGTAACTTCATTTTTTTCTGCAACAGTTTCTTCCTTCTCTTGTAGAGTTTATTGATGGCTGGGGTTCCTCATAAAATCTGTGCTTTTTTTCCCTTGTAAATCACTGGGATGATCTTAGACTTGAAGTCACTAAATAATGCCATACATTTCAGTTTTAGACTTCATATCCTACAGAAAATGCATGCTAACACAAATCCTGTTATTCTAGCAACTTTCTAAGTCTATAAGCATGATATTTAAAATTTGTCCCTATTTTTGGGCCTCTGTCCTCCCATTATGGCAGACTTTGTCCATATTTCTTGTATTAAGAGGTTGAGAAGTATGACGACAGATTAATGCTGGATGTACAAGTGTAAGACTTTTTACTAACTAGTGACTCATCTTTGCCAGTCACATAATGCTAAAATATGGATGCATACTTTGTATTATTTATGTTATACATATAATAACGTTCATACTGTTTGCCTTTGGATTATCAAGTTAAATAAGAAAGACCAAAACTGTATGCATGCCAACGAAAATGCATTTTTGGCTATAGACTGTCATTTATGTCTGTTGACATAAAGTGTTCTCTTAGGAGTTTGGGCTGTCATAGGGGGTTACTAGGCTATTGGCCCTGAGGCTCTTATAAGCCTATCCAAGAGTTTAACCCATGTTTAGACAAATCATCACCCTTACCTGATGGTATAGTGCTCACCTATCCCCTGAATATTAATTGAGGATGCCACTGAATGAATTTAAGCTTTTGGTCCATAACCATGATTTCCTGTGGCAATGAGGACTTTACATTGCCAGATGCCATGCTTCTGCTGTACTTTACATGGATATGTCAATTAGGATTCATATTTTAAAACATAATGCTTCAGCTGTATGCTACAAATTTGGTAAGATTTTTTTTAAAACTCCATCTCCCAGTATCAGTTATGTTCTATGATGTTTGCATTACATTGTAATATTCTGAACTCGTATGTGTTGTTGCAACTGCCATTTTGGCAAATCATGTCTAAAAGGATCCAAGGACCAGTCTACCTACCTGGTTGAATAGATAAATGAATGAATGAATAAATTAAACAAACAAATAAATAAAATGAGGTAGCTGTCTGTCTCTATGGGTATATGCTAGTGTCAAGTTACACATTTTACAAATTACTCAATTATACAAAAGTAAGGCCACCAAGAGGAGTGATTTAGGCTCAAATGAAAGAAGTAAAGTACTGAACAGCTATTGGCTCTCCTGTGTCCAAGAAATGTACATGATGTTTAATTAGCTGAAATATATAAAATAAAAATGAGTCAATCCTATTTTCACTTCCACTGTGAGTAGACAAAAGCAAAAGCACTGAGGATTAGAATCCCCAAACTTTACTTGTCGAAGAAATCCTGCCAAAAACTACTTTTTAAGTCCCACACACCCCACAAACATATATACCAACTCCACGGTCACAACAATTTGAAGAAGGGGAGAATTCCCTCCAAAAAGGAAATCACTTCCGGCACAACACTGATTTCCAGTGGAGGAACTCCAATCATTGTAGAGTTGAACCTCAGGCGATTAAAGCTCAATAGTTTGGCCTTCCTCCACCAGTAATTTACTCCCTATATTTACAGTATGAAACAGTGATAATACCTAGGAGTAGTATCACTGTGGTGATAATAGCTATAAAAAAAACTTTAAGGCACTTTTAAATATTATATCTAGGAATACTGAAGGAAAATACATTTTAATTGCTGTTTCACTTTATGCACTATGCAGCTCATAAAAACAAATTCCTGCAATGATTACAGAATATCCTGAACAGTCTACATCCTATAACAATCAGAAATAGACTCAGTACAGAAAGGTACAAAAATGGGGTGGGAGGGCAGTGGTACTGAAATGGTGAAAATTCTTGTAGATAACTAGGGCCTTTGTAACCCATCTTGGTCAAGTAAGGATTTCTTCCTCATTTCAAGTCTTGTAACTATGGATTTGAATAAAATACAGAGAAACAAAGAAATATTACTGATCACTCTTTGATAGAAGTCTGCATTCATGTTAATAAAGAATGAAGAATATTACCTAGCTGACAACTAAAACAGCACAATTGTTACCAATGGAAATTAATAGCCTTCTATGGCAAAATACTGCATGGCCTACATCTCATGTTTTAGTATTGGGGTAAAGCAGAGAAAAATGAACTAAAACTCTACAGCAATACTTTACAATACATTCACAGAAAAGGAAGGAAAACATGGCTATTTAGATGAAGATATTGCAAGGACACTTTACTTACATGCTTTATTAATAAAGTTTTGTTTGTGTGTGTGTGCGTGTGTGTGTGTGTGTGTGTGTGTGTGTGTGTGTGTGTGCGCGTACGCTCACATGCATGTGTGTGTGTGTGCGCGTACGCTCACATGCATGTGTGTGTGTGTGTGTGTGTGTGTGTGTGTGTGTGTGTGTGTGTGTGTGTGTATTTATTATTTATTTTGTTTACCAAGGTATGCCACTGATCACAAAGGAGCAATTTCAGTCACAACCTGAGTGAATATAATCAGAATCATATAGAAGCTATTAACAAACAGATAACAAAAACAATCTTGGTCCAAACTTCCACAGATATGAACAAATAAGGGCTATATAAAGTATTTACAAAGATTACTTAAATCCCTGTTGGGCGTACAGTTTTGAAAGAGAGGATGTGAAGGTAGAAGAGACTGATAGGCTGAGAGCTTATCATAAGAGCAGCTAGGTGATGTGGCTCGCATACCTGTACCTACACTTGCCTTGTTTGAGGGAACTGTGCTTTGAATGGTGGTCTCATTTTGCAGCAGGAGAGGTCTGTTAAGAAGGATTCTATATCATATCATCAAACTGCCACATTCTCGAATGTCATCTCATTGACAATGCAGACTGTCAAACCCCCATACACTGCCCGCTAATTATATAGTCCAACTCTGAAATAGCACTACAGTGGGGAAAAGGGCAAATTTCTGATCCCTACAGTAATGCGATCTCAGTCAGAATGGTTTGATGGCCCACATTGTCGAAGAGATGACATTCGACAATGTGGCTGCTCAATGATATGACCTAGACCCCTTAAAAAGAGTAGAAGAAATTTCCCGAGTCTTGATGCTAGATTGTAAAAAATAACAGTAAACCAAGCTGGAAAAGACAAACTAGTAACTTCAAAGTGGAAAAAAACAGGATCCAACCAAGAGACACACTGAGGCACAATAAGCTAGCACTTTCATCCACTTTTAATGATGTGAACTTCTTCAGAAAAAATAATAATAACCACCTACCCATCTTTTAAATGATTCATTACAGGAAATGATGTCATAATCTGCACAATCAAATAAATTTAAAGTAATAATACTATATAAAATAATTAATATATCTATAAAAATGTATATACATACATATAAATACTACATGTATAAATAAATACAATATATCGGTATGTTATTACATACCTTATATTTATCTATATTTTAAAAAACATTTTATATTAATGACTTCATTAAGCCCTGGATGGGTAGATGGTTATTATTATTTTTTCTGAAGAAGTTCACATAATTAAAAGTGGATGAAAGCGCTAGCTTATTGTGCCTCAGTGTGTCTCTTGGTTGGATCCTGGTTTTTTCCATTTTGTAGATTGTAAAAATAGTTATGTTTGGGTGGCTTCTACAAGGTGGAATTCTTGACTGGGAATACCTTTTGAGGTTATATAAAGATTTTTTTTTTATAATGAGTTTACTGATGTGGAGAATGCTTTGAGATTTATTTATTTATTGACATTTGATTATCGGGAAAGTCTGACTGGGTAGAAGCCCATTTTCAGTGGAGACCTGGAGAGAAAAGCTCCAAATTATTACAAAACATTTTAAGAATAATGATTTTACAATCTTCAAAAATAAAATAAAAACATCTGCAATTTAAATAATCACAACAATTGGACATAATATAAAGACATTGGTGAAGACTTGGTAAAAGTTATATGACAATCATTCAATATTTAGAGACATTTTAGACAATTTGTAGAGAAATTAAAGGTAAGTTAGTCTAATACAAACAGGAATATGAAGTGAGGGAAAACTGGCTTATGGTATAATGGAGAAAGTCAGGCAAGAGAATTTGACAGAAGTAAGGAAGTAAGTGAAGAAGGGAGAGTAAGCCAGTATAAGGAATGAAAGGGTACTTGTTCACATATAAGGATATAGTTTATCCTGGTTTTGAACAAGAACATTGACAGATTTTAGCTAGGAAGTCTTTCAGAGTGGTTTTGAAAGATGGGAGAGAGGGTGCTGACCTGATGGATACAGGTAAGGAGTTTCAGGTCTTTGTAATCTTGTATGAGTACAGACAATACCCAGTAAATTTTTGGTCACTGGATTGCAATGAATGAATGGAAATATAGTTGTGTAGAATGTTTTTTTAGTGCTGGATAGGCAGATAGTTGCCGGATAATTTTATAGGTGGTAAGAAGCTTGTGACGATGAGAGGTATTGCCATCTATGCCAGGGAGATTAGGGCAGTGCATGTGTAACATATGCCAACATAGTTAGCTGGAGTTTTGTAAATAATTTTGAGTCATTTGACTATCAGTTACAGATGCTTGTGTTAAAAATGTATCAACAATGTTATTGTAACTGATTAAATGTATATGTTTAAACAAAGAATTCTGGAAGAGAATAATAGAAGTTTTTTGAAACTGTTCTATAGTTTTCAAATACTGAAACAGATCTTAACAAAGCTCTGAGTGTGTATTGTATCAGATCAAGTGATCAAATGTGATGCCATTCTATAGCCAACACTGAGGGGATGGAACTCTCACAGCAGTTTGTTTTGTTTTGTTTTCTTTGGAACCTGATATAAAAGATATATGTCAGTTATCACAGCCAGTTCAGTAATTGAGTTGAGTTCAGTTCAGTTAGTTGGGAGCTGATTACCTTGCCTTGTGTAAGTAAGCATCTCAGCATCCTATATTTTCTTGTTGTACTAATTAAATTAGCTAGGGAACAGTTATTCTTTAGACAGTCAAGAAATACAGTGGGATTAGTTAAGTATTGTTTTTCTGCATCTGTTTGAATCTATCCAACTGTTATTTTTATTTCTCCTGTGACTGGAATTATGGTGTTTATTATACTTAGATATTTAGTATTCTCAAGTTTTCTATTTTATTATGTATTAAATATTGTTATACCTTGCATTGTGGCTGGTCTTTTGGAGAATACTTTTAACATATTGAGTGTACTTGTGCTTATTTAGTGATGCCTTGGCCACTCTGAAAAGCCTGGCTGCTTTGGTTACAGTCTTCCATTTATATTAGTATTGATTTTACTCAGTATAATTGGGTACCCTAGTAAGAGCCTGAGAGTAGTTGACTGGTGGCAGCATGTTTACCTTATAGTCTGGGTAGAGGGAGCATAGCTAGTAAATCTGCGCCAGCCTTTCCCAGTAGTGTGTGTGTGTGTGTGTGTGTGTGTGTGTGTGTGTGTGTGTGTGTGTGTGTGTGTGTGTGTGTGTGTGTGTGTGTGTGTGTGAATCAAATACCCAGGTGTGAGTGTCTCAGCTAATTGGAACTGAGACACAGTGCTCCAAAGTGAGTCTTGTTTGGGATCTGGAGAGACAGAAAATCCAGCACCAGATCTGGAGCATGTTCCCTGTGTGCTCTTGGGAGAAATTGTGCTTGATGCAGAGAGTTGTATCTTAATATACTGTGTAAATCCAATCCTGTTTTTAGTGACTGTTTCTCACTGGTGTCCGTGATAAGGATTGAGGCTCCTTGATTACTGGCCCAGGGTAGAGAGGTTGAGCTGATTATATGTTAGTTGATGGGGCAGTTCTAACCAATTCAGGCTTTTTAGTGCTATATAGTGGTGGGTCCTGAAAGGGTTATTTGCTGCAAATTTAGCAACTTTGTTATAGCATTGTTCAAGTTTTAATTTTTGTAAAGCCTGGAGGTTAATGAGGATGGAAGCTCCATAAAGATGTGGGGAGGAGATAAGTAGTGGTAAGCGCAGTTTTAGTTGTGTCAGTGAGAAAGTTTTTGGCTCTGTAAGGCATCCCAGTTTTTCATGAGTTTTTCTTATACAATTTTGTGTATGCTGGTTGAATATAAGATTATAATACACTATCACCCCAATAATTTGCTATGAGAAGTAGCTTCAAAAGTTGTATTATCAAGAGAAAGGACTTTAAATGTTGTTTTTTCATGAGAGAGGGATTTGGGGGAAAAGCAGTAGTTTAGTCTTTTTGGGTTGAGCAGGAGTTGTGAATTACAAAGCCATGTTTCAGTGGTTGTTAAAGCTGCCAGATTAATTTTTTTGGATGTGTATTATGTTGTCAGATGTGCAAATGAGAGTGGAATCATCTGTGTATTGTATTAAGGTGGCCTGTTGTATGGATGTATAGAGGGTGTTGGTGAAAATGTTACAGGAGGGGACCAAGGATAGAGCCTTGTGGTACACCTGTACACCTGTAGTGACTGGGAGTTAAGGAGAGAGAGAGAGCATGGAATGCCATTTTACTGACTGATACCTATTGGACAAGTACTGAATGAACCACAGAAGGGTGGGCTGACAAACATGTACTTAGGACATTTAAAGTAGTAGTTTGCTGTTACAAACTGTGTTGAAGGCTTTACACAGTCTAGAAATAAGGAAGAGACTAGTTTGCCATTATCTCTAGCTTTATTGACAGTATCTATACAGGTTATAAGGGCAGTGTTAGTACTGTGGGAAGGATGGAAGCCATGATCTGTAGGGGGTAGAAGTTTTTCCTGCATGAGATAGTCTAGCAATTGTTTTTGAAAATATATTTTCAAATATTTTGGTGAGGGGAGATAAGACTGCTATAGGTCTAAAGTTATTAAAGTCGGTTGAATTTCCTCTTTTATGCAGAGGGATAATGTGTGACTTTTTACAAAGAGATGGAATGTGAGATTCCTGGATTGACCTATTTATAAGTATTGAGACAGAATAGGCAATACTATTGGCTGCTATTTTTAGGTACTCACTTAAAAGGTCATCAGTTGAAGAAGAGCATGGTTTAAGTTTGTTGAAGTCTAGTTTTATATAGGATGTGGTCACAGGATTGAAAGTAAAAGTGGATGTGGTGATGTGTGGCTGTTGTGCAGGGTTGAGATTAGATGTTGAGGAATCCTTGGTTAGAGATATTATACTATCTATAAAATAAAGGTTGAACTGTATTGCAGTTTTGAGTGGTGAGTTATCAGGAAAGGTGTTTGGGTTGAATTTGTGGCCAGGATGTAAGATGTCTTTAATGGATGTCCAAAATATTTTAGGATTGTGTTTAGTATTATCCTGAAAGTTCCTAACCTCAGGTAAATTATAGCTGACAACAATCAGTTTATAGCCAGTGCAAAGTAATCAGCAAAGAAATGCTAAATTAAAACATGTTTTGGTCATTTTCTGAGGCTAAATAACTGGCATATGCAGTATAGTCTACTGGTCAAGAAAAAGGAGACAGTAGCCAACTTAGTAGGAGGTCCTTAGAGTACATGAACTATTTCACAGAGACTTTCAATCACAAAGCAGGCATGTACCTAAATGACTAAGTTAAAACATAGCAAGGTTCTTCATAATAAATGTGCTGACGTTATACAATGAGAACATTTTCAATAAACTCGTAGGAATAGGACCTTGAGCCAGAGCTTCTGCAGTATCAATGTCAGATGTAGTGACCACAGGCCATACCTCTCAACTGTACAGATTTTCACAGAATGTCTAGATTTTTGCATCACATTTGTGGTCTGTTTTTTCATAAAACTGTGGTTTTCTGGCAAATTAGTGGCAAATCATTAAAGACTGAAGTTAGAAAATGATGAAACATTTGAGTTTTAGACTTCATACCCTTCAGAAAATTCATGTTAATGCAAAACCTGTTACTCTATCAACTTTACAAGTTTGTAAGAGCAATATTTAAAAATTGTCCCTATTTTAGGCCTTTGTTCCCCTTTTATTTACGGCTTTGTCCAGATTTCTTGCTCCAAGAGGCTGAGACATATGCCACAGGCTCTGAAATAAAAGAAAGAGAAAATCTCTACTAAAATGTAATATTATATTGAGGCAATACAGTTAGCACTTCTAACACAAAAAAGAGATGGAGCAAGAGAATACGGGGGAAGTATAAGAGTAGATCAATGGTAAGAAAGTTTATGAATGTTAAGCTCAAAGTAGTTGCAGCAGAAAATATACTGACAGAAAACCATAGTAATACAGTGTAAATATACAGCTGGGGATCAAATTATCGGAACATGACACCACACTGATAAACACAATGTAACATCACTTAATAAACATTCACAGTATATCACTTATTTTGAAAAGAAGTAAAACTCACAATATGCCAGCACCACAAAAAAAAATCCAAAATGATCAACCACACTCATGTTTAAGTCAATCTTTAATTACAAAGCAGTGGTTGCATACTGACCAACAAAAAACATAGACCAGTTTTAATATCCTACAAGAGAAAAATTGGATTATTTTTTGTTGATAGAACAAAAAGTTCCACTATATTACAAAATATTCAGATAAAAAAATGAAAACAGTTATTATTAAGTTGAAATGAACCAAATCATAATTAATAAATAAAATGTCACAGCAAATATAAGTGTAGTCTGAAGTCATCTAATGGAAAGAAAATGCATTGCATGTCTAGCTGATATAGAAAAATGAATGTCTCAGATCCAAATTAGTATAGCAACACAGTTATATTAAAAATAACTAAACCAATCTATAACAGCAAAACAATAAGATGGCAGAATAGATAGAAACGACATAATAGACATGCTGTTCAGTTTCAATCCATTAATTATGAATACTCATTAAGACCTGGGGAAACTAAGTACCCAAGGCAATAATCCATCTGTTTCTTGCCAGTAAGTAATTCCTGCCATCTCATTCTGTTGAAAGAAATAATCCGGATTCTATCAATTATCGTGAAGCTAAAACAGCTCCTGGATGTTTCAGTGTAGGTTTAAGCAAAGAATCTGCTTCTTTATGACATCTGATGTCACTTAAATATTTTGAGACCCAAGATTTAAAATATACAAGATGTCTTTCCAACATAAAATGCAGAACATAAACAGGTAGCTAGGTAAATGACCCATTAACTGCTGCACATAATTAATCTGTTCAATATTAAAAATCCTGGTTACATTAGCAGCTGTAAATTGTTTACTTGAAGTGTGTGTTTAGAAAATGAACTACTGTTTAATGTACCTTCCAGAGATTTTTGTTGTTACAAAGTTATGAGGTCAATAATGCTCTTAAAACCAATTTAAAACTGAGCAACTTTCTGTTGGTAAATATACACATAGATGGAATGAATTCTGCAATGCCTTTGTCACCTTCTAAATTACCCCAATACATACTGACCAGCTTTTGAAATGTTATTATATTACTTCCAAAAGTGGTAATGAAAGTCCTCGATTAAAATCTGTCCAATTTGCACAAATGTTAAGTTACTAATTCAAACCTCAGTTTGGAATTGGCAAGTTATTTGGCCCTGCATATAGTAGGGCAATAGACCATTTTTAAATCTGTAACCACCATTACAGAACAGCACTGATAATCCATTTCCTGAGAGCAGATTCTTTTAATCCTGTAACACTGAGACTGGAGTGCATTTTCAAACACAACTGGGTCAGTAAACCATTGCTAATAATGTTATATCCAGAACACCACCAGGCTGACTAGCTATTTGCACATCCAAAACTGAAACATATTTCTTTGTGATTTAACTATAAATTGTAGCACCCATTTGTTTTCATGTAGATATGTTAAAAATTCATTTAAATCAATAATGTCACAGGTCCATATCAGCCAATAATCATCTAAATGTTTATGCCACCTCTCCATGGTGTAGATAAAAAGGCTGTGGCTGATATCACAAATCAACAGTTCCTCTATATAGCTCATAAAACAGCAGCATAAATGGGTACAAAGGATATGCCCAGTGCTGTTCCTTTCATTGTATTGGCCAGCTAGCTTAACCAAATGAGTCATACTCTACAAAATGAGGGCTATAACTCTTATAACACCAGAAATGTTGACCTTTTGTTGAGGGGGGATTGTGACCTGGAACATTGGCTGTTGGTGGAGTGCTGCAGTAAAGTGAGAGATACACAGAACTGTGTACAAGAAGACATAGACATCTTCCAAAAGAAATCCAAAGGAGATAAAGAAGACAGACACCTGCCTGTGAGCACCTGAATTCATAAGAAATCCTGGACTATTATTTATCTGGGAGGTGATTGGTGGTCCGTGAACAAAACTATGAACATTTTTATAACTTGGTGGACTTTGGTGTTATTATATACCACATTGGTGAGTGTAGCAAGCATACTTTGGCACAATTTTTTAATGCCAAACTTCCTGAAGTTTCTGCCTTTCACTGTCAGCATGAAGTCAATCTCTTTCAGTAAAATTACCCTACTTGGAGCAACAGTATTCCTGTAGCATGTACTGTGAGCTTTTGACTAAGTGCACCTGTATTGTACTAGCATTTACACTAAAATGATCACCTGTGAGCAGCTCCAACATGCAAGTGAGGGTTTTCAGTCAATTGCCAAAAGTATGGTAATGACATTTTAACCACTAACTAGAAAAACCTTCAAGCATACCAAATAGCCTTTGATAGGTATGAGACTGAGTGAATGGATTATAATCCTCTCAGCTCAGCTCCTTTGGGAGTCTTTAAAAGCCTTTATGGATATGGAAAGGACTGAATACCAGGACTATGAAAAAGTAAAAAAAGGCAGCTTTAGCCAGAGGTGGTGAAAAAAGGCAGCATTAGCCATAGGTGCTGTCACCTCAGATACAGAAGCTCAAAAGTTTCAAAGATGGACATTTTCTCCTAACATAAGCAGTAAGCTCTCAGTGATATAAAACATATACATAGATTGAGTTTCACCCTTATGATAAAAATACTAAAAGTATAATGATAGAAATTATAGAAATTAATAAATTTAGGACAGCCAAGATGGCACAGTGGTGCAGTGGTAGTGTTGTTGCCTCACAGCAAGAGGTTTTCCAGTTCAATTCTCAGCTGGAGTGTCTTCTGTGTGGAGTCTGCATGTCATCCCTGTGCTCATGTGGGTTTCCTCTGGGTGCTCTGGTTTCCTCACACATTACAAAGATATGCATCTGGAGCATTTCTCCCAGGCATCTGCTGAAAATTGGCTTTGTTCCAAGTCTGACTTTCCTGGTAAACAAATGTAAAATAAATAAATTTAAAAGGACCTTGATTTCTTCTTTACAAAAATAGGTGTTTCAAAGTGGACATAATGATGCAGAAAATTTTATTTTATTGGTACATTATTATGCAGTGAAGATATACTTAAAATGAGCAGTCAAGACTTTTGGTAAAGCACATGTCAAATTCTGGTAAAACAGAAAATATCAACTGTTGACATACTTTATTTTAAATGTGGGAAAAGGGGTCACCTAGCTAAACTTTGAGTTAGTAACAGTAACACTTATACCTGTGAGAACTCCAACATGTCAAAAGCATAGTACTAAAGATGTTCTGCCTTATGCAATGGAATAAACTGTGTGCAAGAATAGTATTGTTAGCCTTCTGTTATTGTGCTACACTAAATTTATAAAGTGGACTGTCTTTATTGATGGCAGAGAGCTGCAGAGACTACAACATTAAGGTAGCATGGTTACACTTATAAAGACACAGTAGGAGTGTAAAAATAAGATCTTTACTAAAAGAGTGATTGAAGTAGTCTGTATTCACAGAGATAGAAATAGTGCCCAATTACTTAATAAGAAATGAAAAACTATTTTGGGAAGACTCTTCACCATGTTGCTGTAGTTCCCAGTTTTACACATAATATAATAATAACAGAAGATATTCCCCACCTTAAGGAATGCAAGTAAAGCATTCCTTTTGATAAAGTACCCCCTTATTGATTTGAGTAGAGAAACCAGCAAATAAATAGGCCACCAGGTATATCTCTACCTAACCTCAAAAAGGGATGTTGGTGGGCAGGAATCAACCTTCAGACACATTCATAATAGTACATGAGCCTAACAGATATCAAAGTAGAAAGGTGTTTAGAAAACCAAAAAGCACAACAGTCTGGTTAAGGATAAAGAGAGAAGAGCAAATGGATGTAACTAAGGAAATGTTTGGGGGGTTTTGAGCTGAGATACAGGATCTTACTTGCCTAGACACAGTAAGGCCTTATTAAGTTTAATTCTTTTGGCTGCCAAAAAAGCAATTACTAGAAAATGGAAATGAAAGTCTAAACCAAGTGTATTTGAAGTAGTGAATATTGTAACACAGATAAAAGAATAGGAATGAGATCTTTAGAAAGGGTAGGAGCAAACTGCGTAGAAAAATGGAAACTTTGAGAACACTACATGTAGAATAATGTTTTGGATAAGGAGTGAGGCTTAAGGGAAGGAAATAACTGAGCAATTTATGTAATGTTGGATTAATGATAATTGTATAAAAGCATGTATGGTATGTGCTGTATAATATTAGTAACGGTGAGCATGTTAACATGGTTTGTTTTATTTTATATAAATGCATGTTTGCCTATGTCTTAACTTATAATTCAATAAAGGTGTTAAAAAGAATCAAGGAGAAAGCTAAAAAAAAATAATAGTGGACAAATGAATACAAAAAGGATAAAGAGAGAAGAAGAAATTTAAAGCAGCCTGCCAGAACACAGACAGTAGAAGGAAATGAGTCAAATACAAAATACTGCAACCTAAAGTCTTTCAAAGAGGGAGTAGGTGAGTAAAGGAATTGAAGAGAATGAATCACTAACTGAAAATATTTATTCCAAAGAAATAAAGTCAGAAAGTATGGAAAAAATTGCAACCAGAGCAAAATTTGAAATTTTCTGCGAAGCTAAACCAGGAAGCCCAAGAAATAGACAATTCTAGCCATCAGGTAAGTATCCAGAAGGAAAGTATAATACAGAAGACTTCACTAGTGCTGTAAAAGAGGAAAAGGGTACTTGATCAGAGTTCTAAATGCATTTCTGACAGAGTAAAACAGAAAGCTCAAATAAAGGAAGACTCAAGACAGCAAATATATCATAATAAGAAAAATGTACAACAGAAGATAACATTTATTCTGAAATACCTTTGCAGAGGCAGAATAACATAAAGAAACAATGAAAAGAGAGAAGGTGGTGCTCAATCACATCTAGACAGATGGAGAACAACCTATGTGAGAAGTTGGTGCTCATTCACATTGAGATAGTTGGGGAGCAGCTAAAAGAAGAAAAGACAAAGGAGAGAGTAATGTATCCTGAGGGACACAATAACATTCAACACACCCTTAACGATATTCTTGTTGAACCAAAACACAAGATGGCCCCAAAAACACAAGAATACTAAAAGTAGAAAGATAATTCAAGGGTTTATAAAGGAAAATATTTTAGGTAGAAACAAAAGCCAAATTAAAAAAATACTGGTATGAGCTGCCTTTTTTGGCAAAAGAGTCAGACGCTGAGACCACAATGCCAGTGTTGATAAGAAAGGAGGAAGAGTATCCTACCTCATGTCAGAAAGACCCTGAGGAAACCCTGTAGCTGGCTGACATCAAAATAAGATTTATAAACTTTAAAAAGGCCTAATGGCAAGATGAAACTGAGCAGAGAAAAGAAAAGTATAAGAAGAGTGGTAGAGGAAGAAGTAAAACAATATTTTCCTACCTACTAGCCATACCTTGAGTTACAAAATGATTTATAATATAGTAAGAAGTAAGGACAGAGAGGAAGTAGTACATCAACTATCACTGCCTAAACATTTTGTTAACCAAGTGATGAGGTTAGCACATAGTCAAGCACTAGTTAGACATCTAGAAATAGACAATACTAATGCATAGACCCTAGTAACGCTTTATTAGACATGAATAATGAATGAAACCGAGAATTTCTGTGCTGGGTGCCCAGAGTGCTGTAAGACAGCTCCCTGCTGAGACTTTAAAGACTCTTTGATTCCAATGCTCATTATAGAACTGCCATGTCAATGTATTGCTATGGATATTTTGGGGCCATCATTAAAACCCTGCAACGAGTTTCTATAAATTTTGATAATTTTGGACTATGTGATTAGGTGCCCTAAGACTCTTCCCTATTTAAGGTTAATGCTAAGTCTACAGCTAGGGAGTTAGTTTTATTATTTTTCAGAGTAAGGATACCTAAGGTGACAGTCACCACCAGGTGAATTTATGTCAAGAATAATGCATTAACTTCCCCAGTTTTTGTCTAAGTGTCAGGGTCCATTTGAAATGGTAATAAAACTAAAGGATGCAAACTACAAGGTTAAACAGCTGAGAAGAGAAAGAACAAAATACACAATATTAATGTACTGAAACCATGGAAAGTAAAAAATCTCTGTAGTCAGTATTACAGTAAAGATTAAAAGATCCTTTAAAGAAATAAACACACCACCTCAGCAGAGAAACAAGAAACAAAAGGATTTTCTGTTAAGAAACAAAGGCATGTTTTCAGAAGTTCTTGGCAGAATACATCTGATTCAATATCAGACTGAGACCACTCCAGGGGAAAAATTTAACTTAAAAGTTTAAAGAATGCCAGTCAAAGATAAAAGTGCAATAGGAAGCACAAAACATAAGATGGAAATGACAAAGGAGTCAAGAGTGAATGGAGTATTCCAATCATGTTAGCCCCAAAGCCTCATGGAACAATCAGTTTCTGTTATGATGTCACAAAGCTGAACAAGATTTCAATGCCTATGGTTGATGAACTAACAGAATGGGTGGGGAAGGCAAGATTCTCATCCATAGTAGATGAAAGAAGAAATAAAGACAGGCCCCTCTAAGGCCTGAAGACAAAGAAAAGGAAACCTGTTCAACATCAGAGGATGCATTCCAACATGCTGTCTTTCTTTTGGAGTAATATGTTACCCTGACTTTTTTTCAGAGATTAATGAAGAGAGTCCTAAAACCCCAACTAAAATATGTTGCTGAGTACTTAGAGGATGTAAAAATATGCTCAGAGAATATGGACTCAGGTCTAGCTAAGATGCAAGCTACATTAGACTCTCCAAGCCAAACAGGTTAACTGTCAATCCTCCCAATAGTAAGTTAGGCATGATAGAGGTTAAATACTTAGGTTATGTCATTGGTAGGGGGATTGTTAAGCCCCCAAAGAGAAGAATTGGAACCTGTGAGAAACTAGAATATTCTTGGCATCAATTAGCAACTGAGGGCATTTTTGGATGTTAACTGGGTACTATCAAAATATTTTATCCCACTGCTATGGCTGAACAGGAAACAGAATGGGAACAACAAACTCTGTAGGTGCGCACTTTCCTTACAGTCTTTTAAATTCATGGTGAAGAACAGACTACACACTTCATAATTCACATGCTCTGACAAGAGATTACAGCCCATATAGTCATATTGAAACATAGGGATTCAAGATGGGAGATCAATGTAAATTTGTGTTAGTGGCAGAGTCAAATCATGGTCAAATTGGGCCATAGGCAGGGTAACAGATTAATAGGTTGTTACTAGGCTAAAGACTAGTAGGACCCATCCAAACCTAGCCTGGGTCCCAAGTGTCATGGATATTTATTTATACAGGAGGAGGGCATGTTAGTAGGGAGGTAACTAAGGATTTGTGTGGGGGTGTTAGTTAAGATACTTTTCTTATTGATGACAATTTACCATCCAGTTTTCAAGGTTTCATTTGAATACTGTCAGGGATGAGTTTGGTTTTATGTGGATGGGAATCCTATTCACTAGTGCAAGGGATCCTTTGGGACAGACATCTATCTCCCCAGCATGTTCTGTTTATGTCACAATCAAAGTTCAGATCCCTGGATTTAGTGTTTCTGGTGCTGTTTGCTTTGCACATGTGTAACTGATCCATCAGGGCTGGGTCTGAAGGAGTCTTGTAATCTAAGCAAGGATCCCCTCACAGCAGCCTGTAGGAGACTGACTACAGAGACACAGCCTTTAGGCAATCAGTGTAGGACAGGGTATCCATGCCCTGAATTCTCCTAGTGAGAAACCTTTGTGGACATTCCAGCTGTTGCAAGTGTCTGGTTAGATACATGCCAAAGGGAGCATTGTATTCAATGATAGCTCTGATAAGGACCAAGTAGAGTGGTACTATAATTCCTTGGATATGGATGTCATACCCTTACCTAAAAGTTGGATGACATAGAATGATTTTCTTATTACCTTAGCTATGTGTTGGTCAAAAGCCAGATTACTGCATATCTATATATTCCCAGATCCCTTACTACTGAGTTAAATCTTAGGGGAGTTTTATCAATGGAGTAATTAACTTGGGTTGACAGTTTCCAAAGGGCATTATAAACCATTTTTGGCATCAAGTTTTAGGCCACAGCTTTGGCACCAGTCACTTGCCTGTGCTACACCCATTTGCAAGATGTCAGTGTCTTTGGGGAATCTATAATAGCTCCCATTTTACAGTCATCTGCAAACTTGGTGAGCCAGAGGTCTTGAACGTTAGCCTTGAATTCTAAGAAATAGATGCAAAATAGGAGCAAGCCAAGCACAGAGCCCTGGGGTATTCCACTGGTGACTGATCTCTTGGTGGAGGTGGTCTCTTGGATCCTGGCTTCTTGGGTCCTGTCTGTGAGCCAGCCTGTAATCCAGCTTGGAGAGCCTGTCAACAATGCCTGAGTGGGATATTGTACTGAATGCCTTAGCCAGGTCAAGATACGCAGTACACACTGTCTTACCCTCATCCATTGCCTTGCTGACCTCATAAAAAAGTCTAACAGGATAAGTAGGCATAATCTTTCCTTAACAAAGCTAAGTTGGTATGAGTCCAGTAACTATAGGCTTTCAGTGTCCTTGTTTATTATTTCCATGATAATTCATTCTATGGCTTTGAATATTAGGCTTGTTAGACTGATGGGTCTGTAGCTCCCTGGGTTGGTTGATGGTCCACCCTTGTGGAGGGAAATGACTGTTGCAGTCCTCCATTCACTTGGAACATAGTCTGTTTCAAGACAGTAGCTCCTCAAGTGATTCTGATAGCTCATGTTTTAGACCATTCAGGAGGCAACCAGAGAGGCTGTTGGGACCCATGGAAGTGATGTTCTTGGCTTTAGTGAGTGTTATCAGCACCTGACCTCTGCTGACAGCTAGGGGAAGTATGTTGGAGGGGATTTCACCAGGAGGAGCTAAGAGGGGAGTGGGAGTGAAGTCTGAGATGAATTTATCAGCCAGTAGATTTGCTATGTCACCCTGATCAGTGAAGGTGATACTTTTCACTGCCACACAAACACACTGCTGTGTGTTACGTCTAAGGTTCCAGACATAACTAAAGAAGGCCTTGTGATTGTCCTTAGCCTGCAAGGCTATTCTGACCTCATAGTTGGCCTTGATGGGCTTAATTAGTCCTCTTAGTTTCTTGTTTAGTTGTATATGAAAGCACTTGTCTTTAAGGGAGTTTCTCTTCCTAATTTTGATCATGAGTTTTCTTCTTTTATTATATATCCTGTTTATGTGAAGATTCTACCAGTGGGGTTTGTTTTTACTGTTTGTTTTGAGTTTATTTCTGGTAGGTGTGGCAGCCTCTATGCAGCCATTCACATGTTTGTATAGAGACTCTGTAAATAATTCCACATAGGTAGCTGTGGTCTCAGGGTTAGGGGGAGCCTGTATGTAGTTTGCTTTTGAATGGTTCCTAACTGTTACTGGTTTAGATGGATTTTTCAGGTTGATTTTCACTTCAAATGAGACAGCTTTATGATCTGACCTCATTAGTAAGGATGTGACACTGGGGTCTGCAGTGCTCTGCTGTGTTGGTGAGTAACGTATCTAGTATGTTTGATCCTCTGGTTGGAGCATGCACTATCAGTTCCAAGGCGTTTGTGTTAATAAAGTCCAGTTAGTGTTGTGCCTGTGAGTTTGAGGCAGTGCATGTTTCCCAGTCTATAAAGGGGTAGTTAAAGCCATTCATGAATATGGTGTCTTGTAGATGGTGAGCATTTCTAGTAGGTTTAGGTAAGAGTCATGAGACTCTAGGGGCATAGATGTTGACCTGTAGCTAGCCATGATATGGTGAGGGACCTTATCTATGGTGACTTGCATGTGAATGAGCTCCATGGTATCATCCTGTTTAATGAACCTGGAGGTATGTTTGTTGCTAATGTATCAAGATACCTCCCTCTTTGGCCCCAGTCTGTGCTGTTATTGCTCTAAATGTGTGGAAGGCAATGTAGCCTTCCACTGCCACAGTACTCTCTGTGGCATTAAACCAAGTCTCAGTCATACCACAGATGTATGTCTACATTCTTAGAGTAAGGAGGGCTTGAAAGGTGTGGATTTTTTTTTAGGCTCTGACCATTGAGCAGTAACACATTAACTCATTACATCCAAGTGATGCCTCCAGGTGCATCTGCAGTTAAATCCTACGGACACCTCTAGGTGTCAAATATTGCTTGTTCATATTTGCATCAACAATTCCAAAACCATGCTATGTACAAGGTTTCAAAAGATTTCATCTTAAAACTTGCACAATGGCAATCTCAATTGCATTAATATTTGACCTCTGTCTATTGCAGATAAAGAGATATAAAATATGATATTAGTTTATATAGATATCATTTTCACATTTAACACAGTCAAAACTCTTTAGCCTCATATGAAAGCTCTCAGCTCCAAGAATAAAATGCTGCTGACAGTATGTATGGAACTTGAGTGGTTGCTGAGCTATTGTAAGTTGTTTACAAAATATTACAAACATAATAGTTATTCTATTTACTGTGAATTATAATAGGTTCATAGGTTCATAGGCTGGTACTAGGCTATCAGCCCTAGGGCCTATACAAGCCTTGCCATAATGATTCCCTGGCTATTTCTTCCCACAGTATTTACTTTAATTTTAAGACCTAGAACTTAAAGGATACTACCACTATAAAAATAGTTTGTGCTGAAAGGTTTGCCATTTATACTTCTTTCATCATAACCCCTATGGTTCCAGAGATATGAGCGTTTGTTTGAAATGTGAGGACATAATTTGATTCTGTCAAAAGCTTTAGGCTCCCCCATTGGAAGTTACAGTGCAAACTTCCTGAGCTCCATTGGAGTGAATGAGTTAAGGTTGTTTGTAGATTATTTCACTATGTTGGTAGTTTTGCCTTTTTGGTATTGCATAAAAAAGGCTCTAAGGGGGTAGATAAACTTTTATCCAATATCTGAAAGCCTGGGGAGGGGACAGCTGCAGCCCATTCTTGGCAAAGCAACATGGTCTTTTGATCATGTCCTCTCATGCTGACAGATATTGTCTTTCTCTGGAGCGACACCAGAAACTAAGCCAATTATTAAAATCAATAATTTTATGTTCTTACTGTGACATTATCCTTGGTGAAGGTAGAATGCTGCTCAGTGCAAGGCTCATACCTATCTGTGACACATATTCCTAGAGATCATTTATGTCTGTTTTCACATAGTCCAGTACAGTATGTCTCAGGTCACTTACTCCCATATGGATTATGTTAGAATCATATTGGTAACTGGGTTGCAATGATATTGTGGATCCTGGCTCCAGATAGGAAACTATTACCTTCTCCTTGTCTAACCTGGTGAGAGGGGTATCTGTGTATCTCAGAATGGAGTCCCCAATGACAAGACTATTAGGTAAAGAATTTGCTTGCCTAATGGGCTTTACTACTATTGGGTGTAGGCTTATGCAAGATGTTTGGTGTTGTTTTGGTGAGTACTGAAGTGATTGGTGAGAAGCAGTGCTGCCGTTAGGTGGCTTTGTTTTTTTTTTGAGATTGGGAACATTGCTTTTAAGTGTCTCAGTATAAGACAATTTGTGTGCGTGGTGGGTGTGTGTGTGATAGATGTAGTGTGGGTATTCCTCACAACATCATTTGTATGTGAGATTTTTGCCTCCAAGGAAGTGATGTATTTACATCTCTCACATACTGTGTTCATTTTTTTAATGATTAATTGGTTATCTGAGAACAGGAGACAATTGCTACATGGTTTAGGATGCCCAAATCTACCAATCTGGCCACAGAGACATTTGGAAATTGCATACCCATGATCTGGGGCTAAGGGCAAGATGTTATGCAGTGCTTGGATATGGTAGTGCTATTCAATACACAAACTAGTTTTTGGAGTTAAGGGCAACATGTTTTATAATGTTAGGCTATAGTAGTGCTATCTAATGCACAAGATAGCTGGTCTAAGCTTATTTCCACAAAATGACACACTGTTTGACATGTTTCAAACCTAATCCTTACTTTATAAGGAAATTTTACTTTCTAGGTGTTTGTTACTTCTACAGGGCACTGCTAACTGCATCTGGTAGGTAGGCAGCTCCACACAAACCTGTCTGGTTTATATCAGAGAAAAAAAAAACTTGGAAACTGACTGTCCTACCCTTTAGCCAATAAACAACCACACTTTGGGCTTCTTGGAGTGCTTCTCAATTCAGTGACAAAGTAAATACCTTCTGCTACAAGATGGATGATCTGGAATTTCTTAATGTAAAAGCACAGCAAAAGCAGCTCTCAAATGCAGATTAAACAATAAACAACTACAAAACAATTACGTCCCTGGTTAAGTCACCCTTCTGCAATGTGATTTGGAAGCACACACAACTAGTTTAGCCAACAAATAGAGAAATTACCACTTTGCTACAAAATTAAGAAAATGCTATAAAGTGCTCAAAAACAGTACTGATCACTGTGTAAAGCAACTACGAGTGCAGTAAATCAAAAAAAAATATTCTTAGCTTTGATAGCTCTGGATACAGTTGAAACACTTGAAAAGCATTGCAGAGTTCTCTGTAAGTGAACAAAGAGCCTTGCAAACTTGTAGAGAAAAAAAGCTTGAAAACTAACTCCTATGCCCTCTAGCCAATAAACAACCACACTTTGAGCTTATTCTGGAATTTCTTAATGTAAAAGCACAAGGTTACGGACCTGGGTTCCCAGCCAAATGAGTACCCCATTGCTTATCTCTCTCTCTCCCCAAATACAAGCATGGTGCAATCCTGTCAGTGTGCACATTACTTTCTTCATTACTTTTACTGTGACCACAAAGATTTGTATTTAATTAAAAACTTTTATTTCATATTTTACAGCAAAAATACTGACAGCCATTTGCAAAACAAAGCAGACCACTCTCACATTGAAAACAGATTTAGCATGAGCAGCATCAAAAGTACAGCTGTGTAAGAACTTACCACAACAGTAGATGTCCTACCGATCACTGTTGGTGTATTCCTGACAGATGGGTTATCACCGCTGATGTCCAGCTGGGGTAACAAAGTTTTACTTCCCTAGGTTATACATCTGACAGACTACCTCAGCTCATGTGCATTGGGGCATAAAGACAGACATACAAGCATGGATCCTCAGACAATCTTCAAGCCAGTAGCCTAAAGACTACTGAGTGAGGGAGACTGGTCACCTAGGAGGGGTGTAGCTCGAATTGGTAAAAAAGCTTTCCCATACCCCTGTAACAGAGCAAAGGATATAGCCACAAAGGAAAGTGAGAACTGGAGATGGGAGTGAAATAGAACAGAGTGGATGGATGGTGGTATGGAATACTGTCCTGAGAAGGAACGCATGTGGCTATAAGTGAAATGTTCATTTGTGCTGCCAAATTCTATGCCTCCTATGTCAACCTGCATAGTTGGTAAGACCTGGTGCCTCCTGGCTTGTTTATGTACCACATGATTGTGATTTTGTCTGTGAACACTTAGAGTGGTCCCAATTTCCAAACATGGGCAAACATCTGGAGAGCTTGCAGAAGAGCCCTCATTTCTTTTAGGTTGATGTGTTCCTTCAGGAAGTGGGTTTACCATTTCTCCATGCATTTAGTGGGATCTTGTCCATGGGCTGGCCATTTATTTATTTATTTGCAGTTTGTTAACTGGGAAAGTCCATTGGGCCAAAATGAACCTGTTTTCAATGGAGGCCTGGGGAGAAAAGCTCCATATACAATTATTACAACGCTAATATCAACAAAGTTAACAAGTTCAAAAGTACCAAATGCATTTCCCCTGCATTCAGTGGGATCCTGTCCATACCTCCATTGCCTCATCTGAGGCATGCTTGTGAATTTGTGGAAGAGAAAACAAAGATGAAAAAAGTAATCCTGGGTTGAAGATGACCTGTCCCTTCCACCAAGTTAACACTTTCTTGAGACAAGAGAGGAGAGGATCACAGTGTCCAAGGGGTGGCAATGCTGGGACCAAATAGATTTCAGATACCGCTGGATTTTCCTCATGTGAAGCCTGGCCAGGAGTAGCATAGGAATATTGGCTGCCATGAATCCAAAGGTCCTCACAATCTCCCTTGTCATGCAATGGGTTGAGGAAGAGAGGTTTTGGAAGTAAATAGACAGACTTAGAAGCTTTTCCTTAGCAAGGAAGGCATACATTTTGTTTGTGAACAGCCTGCATCCCAGAAAAACCAGGCCCTGTGTACAGACCATGTGTGACTTTTTGTAGTTTATGATGAAACCCAGATCTTTCAGAAGTTGAAGGGTGAATTGAAGACGCTGGAGAAGAATGTTGGGGAGAGAGAGCATGGATCAGAAGCTTATCCAAGTATGGGAACATGTAAATTTCTAGAATGTGACAGAAAGCTACTACAGGCATTAGGCACTTTCTGAACATTCTTGGGGTAGTGTAAAAAATCAAAAGGCAGAGCAGTAAACTGAAAATATGAGGAGTCAGAGAAAAACCTGAGGACTCTGCTGCAGGAAGTATGCATAGTGTTGTGTATGTAGGTGTCCTTCAGATCTAATGTCATTAAGAAAGCCTTTAGTAGTTCAAAAGGAAGCAAGGTCTGAAGGGAGAGCATTTTGAAAGAAGGTATCTTCAGGTAAGTGTCCAGGGTTGGCAGGTCCAGGATGGGTCTCCATTGCCTTTCTTTTCTTGGGACTAGAAAAATCCTGGAACAAAACACCTTTCCTATCAATTCTTTTGGAACTTGCTAGGTGGTGCCTTGGTTCAAAAGATCTTGAATAATGGGGAACAGAAAGGAAATTTTGTTTTGAGGAGGTGTATTTATGCCTTTAAGAGGGGGGATGATTTCCCAAAACATGGCATAGCTGTCCCTGATGATGGAGAGGACTCATTTGTCTGTGGTAATATTTTCCCACCTGGCCAAAGAGACTGACAATCTTTCAGAAAGAGGGGTAGTGGGGCTGGAGGTATGGGTAATGGTGCTGCAGAGGAAGTCACAGACTTTTTCCCCAAAGGGTGACCTCCCAATTGGAGTTTCCCTTTGTGGGTTTTCACAGTATCTTTTCCTGGGGGATTTCCTTTGTTTCTGAACTACCCAAGGGTCCCTTATAATGAAGGATGTTGACTTGATTAGGTAGTTCCTATGGTATCTAGAGAAATAATAGACTAGGATCTGCCTGCAGTCTTTCATGGTTTCATCTTGATTTTGGAGAGTCTTGAAAAGATTGGCTGCCTGAGAGCCAAACAGTTAAGTCTTTGCCCAAAGGTGAATCCAGAATTTTAAATTTTAAATTCTCAGGCATAGGTTGACTGTGAAGCCACACCTATCTATTGATATCAGGTCCAGTGGCAGCTGCCCTAGAGGAAGCATCTACAGCATCATAACTGCACTTGCTGTGTCTGGCAATCTGAGTGGTCTGCAAAAGTAGGGCCTGTATTTGCTGCTTAGAGTCTGCCATTGGAGGATCAAAGATAACATTGTTTAAGTTGGCCAGAACAGAGATCAAATACTAAGTCATTTGAGTCTGGTAATTAATTGTCCTAAAAGCAAGGGTAGCAGAGGTATAAACCTTCTTTCCCCATCTATCCTTAGCTTTACTATCTTTGTCAGCAGTTAGGACATTAGCACTGGGAAACAGCCTAGAGGGCTTATCTGAAGAGCGAGAAACTGCAAAAGGGTCTGCCACTGGATTCTTACATAGATATTTTAGGTCATCAGAGACCTTGTAAAACTGCCTTGTCTCTTGAGAGCTAGTCACAGAATAGGTGGACTAAAAAGTGTCCTGGAAAACCTCAAGGACAGGAGTGACTGGAGAAGGGGCATGGGTACCCATCTCCAAGAGGGAGTAATACATCTTCAGGACATCAGAGATCTGAGTAGACTGCCAATCAAAGTGTTTCATCATTCTGTATAGTCTCAACAAAGGAAGCATCCTTAATAGGTGAATGAGATGAGAGGTCATCCCCTTCATTAGAAGAAGGGACTTGTCCTGAGGAGTGCATCTGAGATGAATGGTCTAGAAAATGGTCTGAGTCATCATCCTGATCCTCATCAGGAGAAGAGGAAACCAGGGTGGTTTTTAAGGGAGTAGCCTGTGCTTGGGGAGAACTGAAGGAGGAATTTTTCAAGGATGTAATTGCTTTGAACAGCCTCTGTGAAAAGTCCATCCACTCTTTCTCCCTATCTCCTGAGGAAGAGGCCACATGTTTAGTCTTCTGTTTTTTTTCTTTTTTAGGTATAACATCTGCCTTGGTAAAGTGCAGAAGTTCAGATCCCTTTCTGACCTCTATTAGAGAACATGGGATCGCTTCCCTAACTAAAATTTTTTGGAATGCCAGGTGGTCCTTCTGAAATGATTAGACAGGGTTTCTTGGATGTATTGTCTGTAAGGCCTCAGGAGCCATACCAGCCTCTGATGGGGTCTTAGTAGTTGGCAACTGAGCAGAAGTCTGACATATCGTGGGTTCTGTAACTTTGCAACCTCAGCAGGTACATAGGAGTCAGAAATAGATTGCTGATCCATTCGAGGCCTCTTTAGCTTTTTCTTTGGTGGAAGAGTGATGTCCAAGGATGCAGATTCAGCCATCTTGATCTGAGGCAGGCACTTAAGACACTGTGTCTTGAGGAGAGTGTTGAAAGTAAAGAGCCAATACCTAAGGGTTTTTAGAATGAATGATTGACAAATAGAGCAGGATTTGTGATCGTGTTCTGGTCCTAGGCAAAAAAGACACTTAGTATGCCCAGCCTTGTATAGAATCTGGCTACCACTTTCACACTTTCCCCTCCTAGATCATATCTACAACTTTCAAACAAAAAACTGTGCAGTAAAAAGGAAGGTTCCCCAGTAGGGCACTTATCTGGATGAAGGAACTGAAGCAAAGGAACCAACGACAAAACATCAAACAGTCCAAAGGATGTGAGCCCCACATTTGGGCAGGCAGTGAGATAGTCTGACGATCTGTGCTCATGCATCCATGTTTATACGTCAACGCATATGAGCTGAGGTTACACATCAGTCATATGACCTGAGGAAGCTAAACCTTTTGTACCCTGTCTGGATGTCAGAAGTGATAATCCATTTATTGGGAATACTGCAAAAGTTATTTCAGTCAGGACATCTTCTCTTCGCTTAACCTTAGCATTTATATAAAATGCATCTGGCAACCCACTAAACTGCAAGAGATGTGCTGGGATTTGTAATCAAATATCATAAAGTGAAGCACTAAATAGCAGTTATGTCAAAGGTGCAGAAATTCAACAAACAAATGTGTAATGCATTTGCTAATAGTCTGTGACAGTCCACTGGATGCAAGTGTCCCTTTTCAGGAGAAGCCCAGGAATACTGTCTGTTGAAATAACTTGAATCACGCAGAAGACAGATGGAGACTGAGAGAGTCAAACCTTCACTCCAGAAAACAGCTCATTAACAGCTTATAGTCTTACTCACCTACACTAAGTGGCAGATAAACTGTTACAGCCCTAACTCAATGAATTCCATGCCAGCATGCCTGAAAAAAAAAATAAATAAATAAAATGATACGTATCCATAGTGAAAATATTAACATTAAACTCATAGACTTCATGCTGTCCAGTTTATTCACAGCCAACAAATAAAAACTCTGTTGAGAGTCAACATAACATGCAATCTAAGGCTAGATACCCAAAGAACATGGCTCATATGATGATGTTTCTGCTTATTACAATCAGCCCCTTCCTTTGCACCAAAACTACTTTGGGATGCAGGAATCAAGGTACTTACACACACACGCAAACACACATATCTGCATGCATAGTAATGACATCATCAATTACAGCCTATTGAATGATTGCATACATATCAGATGTTTGCTTGCGATCAGATGAATGAACAAATACATATGTAATGACCTAGAAATGTATTTCCACTCGCTGCTGAGAGAACCATACAGTGCAACCCATTGCACCCACATGCCTACCCAACCTCTTAGCTCAAGAATCAGAGACAAACAGCCAAAATCAGGAACATATTTTAAATTTAGGTCTTGAATAGTTAGAAAGTTGCTAGCATAGCAGGTTTTTATATTAGCAAGCATTTACTGAATGGAATGAAGTCTAAAACTCGTGTTTGTCATTATTTACTAGCTGCAGTCCACCTACTTTACCAGGAAGCCAAAAATGTATGAGAAACAGATCACAAATATTAGATGACAATGAAGGATAATTGAGCATACCCAAAAAGTGACAAATTGTAAATATTATTTTATGGTATGTATTTGTTAACCAGTTAGACACATTATGCAAAGTGTCCCTTTTTAGAGGCAACCTGGGAACACCAGTTATTTATTTAGGTCTAACATTCCTGCAGTTTACCCATATTATCTCCTCACTCATCAGGCTCACAGTAGAGTATAATGACCATTTTGATAAGTAATTTGCTCAAAGTCACACAGTAGGCAAATGGAGGTGAAGGATTCAAACTCTGTACTTGTATACACAAGAAGCAATTTGTTATCATCAACTGTATGTGCCACACAGCTCAAATTCACTTAAAAAGTTAAATGTATAATAAGGTGTTGGATGGATATACATTTTCTGAACAGTATAAACTATGAAACTCTAATAGGGTCAAAGGTTCTTAGGTTAATACTAGGCTGCTGATTCAGAGAACCATTAGTAGCTTAGCCGCAATATCCCAAATTGTAACTAGTCATTGGCATGACTAAACTATACCTAGTTTAGACTAATTTCAACAATGGCTTGAGGGGCCAGATCCCAAATCTATTTACAACTGCCCAACCAGTCATCTGGGTTATTTTTAAAGATGTTCAGGGAGCTACTTTACTTTATATCTGGATGAAGTCTATTTCATAAAAGAGGGACTTTCTGAGATATATAACCATCTTTCCAGCAGGTTCCATGATGTTTATGTGAAAATTAAGATCTGCTGAGTGGGTATTTAGGGTGTTATTAGTTTTGCAGATATGCAGGAGGTGACATGGGTCTGGATCCTTTAAGGTTCTCTAGGCTAGACAGAGGTCACCTCTCAAGAGTCTGTAGGAAACAGAAAAGAAAGAGAGAGATTTAAGGCAGTCTGGGTAGCTCAAGGAAGACATACACTTGATTATCGTATTGAGGAAACACTGCAGTCTCTCAAGCTGGGTCATACACTGGACAAGTATATACCAAAGGGGTCATTATACCCTACTATGGGCCTGATGACTGAGGAAATGAAAGGAATAACCTGCAGGAAGGTTTTATCCAAATAAATAACTGGTGCCAAAATCATGGATTGAAACTAAATGTCAAAAATGCATTATTGCATCCTTTGGGAAGTCATCTCTTCCAGGGAACTGCCACATTAACAATATGCCCCAATAAGCCATTTGTCTTGGGTTTGGGAACCTATGTAGGCAGTCAACAACATGTTTCCATTGTTGTAAGAAAGTCTTTCTATATTGCACAACTTATAAACAAAGAGATTGTGTCTAGATTTAGGGATGTTATTATCCCCCTTTACTCAGCACTCATTAGGCCAATCATTGAATATAATGTCCCCTTTGGCATGTGTCTGTCCAGACACATGCAACAAATAAAACACCCACAGAGATATATTGCTAAAATGATACAAGGCCTATACAACATGTCCTACATGAATGACTCAAAGACCTGTTATTATACACAGTATCCTACAGACTGCTAAGAGTTGGCCTGTGTCTGGCATGTAAGGCATCCTTTGACCCAATACTGATATATTTATTGCGCATCAGCAAGTCAAATGCCATCAGAAATACTCAGTCTAGGGATCTAAACCCCTTCTGCAACAACAACAACAGAATGATTTGGAGAGACAGTTACATCTCACAGAGAATACAACAGCTCTGGAAGAGACTCCTCATTCACATAAAACAAAGTTCATCCCTGTACATATTCAAGCAAAGTTTGGATCTATGGATGAGAAACAGAAGAGTTACCCCAGAACTGCCCCCAGTATTACTAATGGACAGAGGTAGCAACTAAATGCTTTATCCCATGCTTGGGTTCCAATTATCTATGGTATGATACCAGTTATTCTCATTAGGGGTAATATATAATTATCAAGTATGAGATGGATAAGACCAATCTCTAACAAAATGGGATAGGTTAATTTGAGCATAAAAAAGGAAATTGACTAGGCTTAAAATGCCCCAAAGGGGCAGCTAGCCTACTACTTATCAATGCACCTATAAATCTATGATAATCACCTCCTTATATCCAGAAGAAATACCACGTGTGATTAGTTTAGCTAAGTAGTAGGATTTCCTAACAACAGTGCGGATCAGGAAAGAGTCCAACTGGGCATTACTAGACTTGTAGAAATCATATGACAAGGTCCCAAGAAAGCTGATCTGGGCAGTCCTGCAGTGATTCAAAGTCCCAGAAACATTGGTAGAATTAGAGCAAGCTACATACATGGGCCCAATGACTCAAGTAAGAACAGTGTTCGGTCTCACAAATGGGTTCCCAGTGAGGGTGGGAGTGTACCAGGGTTCATCTCTGACCTCACTGCTGTTCATACGGGTTATGGACTACATTAGGAAACAGTTAGAATAAACAGATCAATAAAGATGCTGTATGCAGACAATGTGGCATTACAGCATTCTCAGAGCAAGAACTTCAGCAAGGATAGGAAAAAGGAAGGCAAAGCTGAAGGCACGCAGGATGAAATGAAGTACAGATAAGACAGCTGCAATGGCAGCAAATGGTGGAGTTCAGAAGAAGCTAAGAACTAAGATAGTAGGGAAAATAGTGGAACAAGATAACAGCTTCATCTATCTGAGAGGGTGTTGAGGCGAAGGGATGTCTGAATGAGCAGGTCAAAGCTAGAATCAGAGATGCTGCAGCCAATTGGCACAGAGCGTCAAGTGTAATATATGACAGAAGAATGCCAAAGAAGCTGAAAAGTAAGGTGCACAAAACAGTGGTGCAACCAGTACTACTGTATGGTACAGAAACCTGGGAAGTAAAGGCAGAGCAGATGAGGAAGCTAGAGGTGATGGAGATGAAGTGCCTCAGATGAGTGGTAGGATGCACTCCGTGGAACAGATGAACAAATGAGGACATAAGAGCAGAAGCGAGAGTAGCTGCAATTGCAGAAAAGGTCAAACAGAACAGATTATGGTGGTTTGTGCACATGTGCAGAGAAGCAGAAGACAATCTGGTGAAGAAGATTTGGGACAGACAGGAAGACGGTAAGAGGAAATGAGGACATCCAGCAAAGTGAGAGAAGACCTGCAACAGTCAGGCATGAGTGTCGAAGAATGCGGGAGAGAGGCACTGAATAGAGAGAAATGGCAACAGTTCATACAACACTGCATCCTCATGAAGAAAATGGGAAAAAGGAGGCTGATGTTGAGTGGATACGGAGATCAAAGAAAAGTTCATTGTCAATGAAAGCTCCTAAGTCAAAGGTGACAGAACTTCATAGTTTTTTTTTTTTTTTTTTGCAGAACCAGATGATGTGACTACTGCTGCAAATAGTTCTCAGCAGTGAGCAGCCCAGTTGGGGAACAGGCAGCATTTCCCAGATGTAGTGGGGTTTGGTTATTAGTTCAAGTCCAGTTAGGTATCCACAGGTATCTCATGTAGTTGTAGCCCTGCAGAGTAGAGTGATGACATCCTCAGACAGCCTGAGTTTAAAGAACAAGCCAAAATACACAAGCCAATCAAACAACACACTGTCCTTGCAAACAGTAGCAAATTCCAACCAGAACAATAGCAGCACCTCCCACACTCACCAGCAAATAATTTGCTAAACCAGTTCTATATGCAGAAGTCCACCACACACAAATAATACAAAAGAGTATTAAATCATCACTGGCACACTCTAATGTAAGTACAAAAACATGATATATATATATATATATATATAGTGGGGTTTGATTCTTAGGTTAAGTACAATTGAATATCCTCAGGCATCGTTGTAGAGTTACAGCCCATCAGACACTGCTTGTAATGACTGGCATTATTGACTGACAATAACACTTAGTGATTTACTACAAAAAAAAAAAAAAAAAGAAGAAGAAGACTTTAATGAGTGACAGAGGAGAAATATGAGACAAAAAATTGCTATTCTGCAAAATCAGTGACACATAAGAGGCAAATTACATTAACTGACAAATATTTAACAGAACAACATATTTCCATCTACATGCATTTTTTGAATGACAAAACTATGAAACTCTGACTGTCATTATCTACTGACTGTAATCCTTAATGATTTATCAGAAAATGAAGAAGTTAATAAAGGTATGGCAGCTGATGCAGGGAAAGGCTCCAGGCTTTTAATGAGCTTCTTCCTGAGCTCAGGGGTAGAGAGTTTCATAGGTTCATAGGTTGGTACTAGGCTATCAGCCGTAGGGCCTATACAAGCCTAGCCATAACAAGTCCCTGGCTATTTCTTCCCACACTATTTACTTCCCTGGACCCATGTCTAGCAGGGCGACTGACATGATCCCCGGGGTGAATTTCCTTTCTCCCATCCAATCATCAAGGTTCCTTTTGAAGAGGGCCAAAGAGGCACTCTGCTTGACATGTATGGGCAATCTATTCCAGAGTCTGGGGAGTCTCTGGGTCAGAAACCTACCCCTCCAGCATGTTTTGTTTATTGTGATGACAAGGTTTAGATCCCTGGAGCATGTGGCTCTGAGGGATTGGGATTTCTTTAAGTGTAGCATGTCCAACAGCTCTGGGTTTGACATGGCCTTGTATGTTAAGCAGAGATCGCCTCTGAGTAGACGATATGCGACACAGTATAGCTGGAGTTTTTTAAGGAGGTCAGCATAGGGCATCTGCTTTAGGCCTGTGATTCTTTTAGTGAGGTATTTCTGCGGCCTTTCCAGTTGTTGCAGATGTCTTGAGAGGTACATACCAAACAGGGCATTGTATTCTATAATGGGTTTAATGAGGGATGAATACAGTGGGACAATGACCTCCTTTTTTCTGGATGAAAAGCCCTTAGTGATGAGGTGTGCCACATAGAAGGATTTCCAGACTATTGTGGCGATGTGGTTATCGAAGGTGAGACCACTGTCCACCTGTGTCCCTAAGTCTCTTATCACACTTTCGGTGTTTAGTGTACTGCCACCTATATGGTATTTCATGGATACATGTTTTTTCCCAAAGGGGATAACTATACATTTCTTGGCATTGAGCTTGAGCCCATGGCTCTGGCACCAAGCATCTGTTTCTGTAAGGCCCTTTTGTAGAGTATCCACATAATTTGGGGATTCAATAATGGCTCCCAGTTTGCAGTCATCTGCAAACTTTTTTAGCCAGAATCCCTTAGTGTTGATTCTTTCTACCACCATCTGCCTACTTTGTGACTCCGAATAACCAGATACCGCTAATAAGTTGTCCTTGAAAAATTAGTTTAACTGATCTAATAGACAGGGCATACATATGAGGCAAAATCTGGGAACTGTTCAAATTATGAAACTCTAAGGACTGGCATTATTGACTGACTGTAAAGGATTTTCTGCAGTGTTTAAGGAATTCATTGTTCATAGCAGTGGAATTCATGCCTCCAGGACAATCCATCATTCTTCATAGTAGTGGATTTCAGGTGTCCAGGGCTTCCAATGTGGTGCAAATCTGACCTACAAGGTAAGAGGAGAGGTGGAATACATAAAGTTAAACAGATGAGCCCAAGACATTGATTAACAGTTGTCTAAAATGTCAGTGAGAGAGAAAGAGACTTCCTGGAATATTTTACACATCAAAACAGCGCAGTCAAGTGATAAACAAGGCTGGGAGATGTGGAGGGGAGCGGGATGTTTTCTTTTTTTTTTTCTTTTGGTAATGTTTATGGGGCCCCCAGCCATCATCAGTCCCCAGGTGTCTGCTTGGGTTTCTTTGTACTGGATCCAGCCTTGTTTGATGCTTCTCCCATAATGTTAATGTTAAATGGTGACAAAATTATGTGAAAGGGTGTTGAACTGTTTAATAAACATTGCGACTTTAAATACCTGAAAGTAGGCCGGACAGTTGCATTCTGTATTAGCTAGCCTGCATAACCAAATGAGCAAAAACTGAGTCATGCTATACAAAATAAAGGGCTATAGCTCTATAAAACCACAGATGACAACCTTTTGCTGAGGGAGATTTTGGCCTGGAACATTGGTCCTGGGAAGAATACTGTAGTAAAGAGAAAGACAATGAGAATTGTGTGTGGGAAGACCTGGACATATTCTAAAAGAAATTCATGGAAGCCCAAGAGGAGAGACCCTCTGCTTGTAAGCAAATGAGTTCAAAACCTCTATTGGACTTTTATTTCTGTGAGAAGTGATTTCAATTCTTTCTTGTGGGTCCCGTAGTATATAATTAAGGCACTGTCAAACAGGTAGTCTGTGCTTTTGATTTATTTGTTACATTTATTTTCATTTTGGGATTAAAACTATGAACATTTTTATAACTTAATGGGCTTTGTTACTTTTATATGTCACTTTGGCGGGAGTAGCGGGCAGTTTCCTCACCTTTTTATGCCAAATATCCTGAAGTGTTTACCTTTCACTCCCTCTGTAAAGTTAATCTATTCAAACAAATTTACCCCACCTGGACAGATAGCATTCCAGTGGCATGTACTATTAGGAAAGAATATTTTGATTATTATTGTCGTATGTACTGTGAGCTTTTGAGTGGAGCACATCTGTGTTGTGCTTGCCTTTATATCCAGATGATGACTATTCTGTAACTACTTTAAATCATTGTTGTTGCAGCTGAAGGTATGGTGTAAATTACTAAAGGCATAACAGTGGCAAAGACAGCTCTGCCATTGTAACCACTGACCAACCTTGAGGCATACCAGACAGCCTTCAAGATGTATGCCCAGTAACCACTTGAAATATTGGAACCCTCAAGAGTGAGTGCCAAAACATGGAGACTGAATGGCTTAATAAATGGCCTTACATATATTAAGTCCAAGACGGCCATTTCTCAGAATATTCCCTTTTTGCCAAGGTATAGTGACCTTGGACTTAGTATATATAAGTTCAGGGATTGCAGGGGGGTTGTCCTCCTGCAAAAAAGAAGTTTTAAAGAAAAGAGTGATGTCCAAGATTCGTTGTTCTCTTGTGGTTTCAACCTTTTTTTTTAGAGTGTTGGCACATGGTACCACATTATTAGGGCCCCATCCAAGAAACTGTGGACATGTATCATCAGCCTTGTCTGCAGTCCCATGGGAGTTATGGAGTACCAATCTCAGTAAATACTAATGGGTATGTGGTTTTACATATATTAGCTAAAGGGACTATTTATTGATTTACTGGTGACACAGTGGGTGTATCTCAGGCATCTGCTTAGAGAAAACGCCATCACTTTCTCAATGCCTTGCTTCAGTAATAATGCACATATGGCAGGGCACAGTTATCATCATTTGCACAGGTGCGAAGAAAGCACAGGAGTTGATGCCTTTCACAAGGACATGTGTGAGCGCTGTCAATTATAAAAGTAAAACAAACCATTGTATGTCCTGTCACTTTTTCTCGGGGAGAGGGAGGTAATGCAACATATTTATGAAGGGTCAGTGTCAATAGAAGTATATGTGTGTGTGGTGTGTGTGTGTGTGTGTGTGTGTGTGTGTGTGTGTGTGTGTGTGTGTGTGTGTGTGTGTGTGTGTGTGTGTGTGTGTGTGTTCACGCGCGCGCTGTCTGTGATATACTGGAGGCTGTAAAGATGTGACTGTAGGTGTGCTGGGACACAGACTCAGCAGTAGCTGCAGCACTGTGTCTCAATCAACTGTGTAGGTCCAGGGCATGCATAGCAGACTATTCAGCATTCTGTATATGCCTCAGACCATAAGATCTTGCTCTGGCTGGTGCGACATCAGAAGTACCCTGACTCTGGCTACATGCTGGTGTGCTGCATAACCATGAGCAATGTGTGTTATGAGATGTTCCAGTGTGGTGACTGCCATGACCATGGGGCCATTCTCTCACAGTTATAGACACCTCCACAACATATGTAGCCAGTGATGTATTAGCACTGTGGGGGCAGAATCTTGGACATCCAGGGCCACAAAAGTTACCATCTGTGGATGCAGCAGAGTACTGGCTTCATGGACAGTTCCTCATCCCTACCAGTTGAGCCTGAGATAATATTGCATGTTACAGTGCGTGACTAAGTATATCCAGGCAATTGCACATACAGGTCAAACACTGCTATAGATCATCGCACACACCCTGCATCACCCTCAATAACTGCCATGGCTATGGTGGTACTAGACTATAGCACCACAATGGACCTGCACATACACTGGATTTCAACCACTGAAACACCATTCTCAGGGGAAGGGCATTAACCATGTGTCCAGCAAGCATCATTACCCATCCTCCCACATGGAGCTCACTGCCTGTGGGTGATAGGGGCAGATTCTGACATCTGTCTACTCGAGACCATCATTCATCCATGATTAATAATGTCCCTATTAACCTGCCCTTCCTGTGAGGTGCAGGTACCTTGGGTATCCATAGGCATATACTTTACAGCTGTAAATGGAGTTTTTGTAGTTCATGATTTCTTAATAGCATACAGTGGAATACAGGACTGCCATATTTCACACCTTAAAGTGCCATTTTGAACCATAACAATACAGTATCTATATAATCTTTGCCTGACATGCATCGTGCAAATGAGGTGCACATCAATGCCAGTCGGTATGTGGCATATGCTATTCACGAAAACTGCTGTAGCTGCCAATTTTCTAGTTTTTTCACTGAGATTCTTCAATGTGAGAAATAATTGCAGGAGAAGTGAAGGATAGTGCTCTTTTTAGAATGTAGAGGTGTCGTTTGGAGGAATCTCAAATCTTTCTCTACCTCCTGCATAAGGATTTCAGCCAGAGGCTCCTGCAGAGATCTATCAAAGGCCCTAATATAAGACTAAAGCCTAGAATAGTTTATCCCAGGTTGTCACCCATGCCACTAGTTTCCCACACACAAGGGAATAGTGCTATCACCATTATAGTGACATGAGACACCCCAATCCTGACCTTCTTGGTCAATGGGAGGATGAAGTGAAACAGCACTGACAAAGTAGAACTTATAATGGCTAACTGTCCACAGCAGGTCACAAAGTAAAACATCAATGGCCATGTACAACAGCCAAACACTGGCACTGCTCATCATATTGCAAGGTCCTAGGCTAACGTGTTTCATACTTCCATGTAGTAAGTACAACCACTATCATGTATTAGGTATATTTGCCCTGACCAGCACTGGGTGCTCACATTAGCTAAGCATCATTCAGAGGCAGTTGGCACATACAACATAGGTACAGCCATCAAAATTTCAAGACTTTCTCTTGCAAGCTATTACACTGCTAACTATGCTTGTGGACAGGAGCGGCCTTAGGTCAACTGGTGCCCTAGGCAAAAGGTCTCCATGGCGGCCCCCACCACACCACTCAGTGCCCCCATCATGGTCTAACTACAAATAAATACTGAAAAATGCCCCTGCTACAGCAGCGACCTAGGCAGCCACCTAGTTGGCCTATGCCTAAGGCTAGCTATGCTTGTGGATGATGGATTATACCCTGAAGACAGTGTCCTGAGGACTTATTGTTGAATTTCTTATTCTTTCCTTCTGCAGGTATGTGACACTCAACTACTGCGTGTTTCCTCTGAAGCATTTTGTCTGTTGTTGTAGGTTTGGGTTTGCCTGTAAATAAAGTACTTTTCATGATTACAAGCTATGAAGGTTGTCGGTTCATGTCCCCTCAGAGTTCTATGCATTCATTCTACAAGTCCTTGACATCGAAGTACTGTGTGTTTTCCTGAAGCTTTTTGACTCACTACTGCTGCTGTAGTTCTACCTGTAAAAAAAGTACCTTAAATAGGTTAAGTGAAGAGGGTTATGGGTTCAAGTCCCATAGGACACCTCATTATTTCTACTTTATGTTTATTGTTACTGAGGAAAATACCCAGTATCAAAACCAGTCTATTTTTCATGTTCCAGGAAGTCTTTGTACCAATAAAGAATTAGACACTGTTTGATGTCTGTATTTGTGGGCAGTGCTAACCATTTCTTTTAATTATGCAGAAACCATTTGTAGTCACAGAGTAAAATATTAGATATGAGATTGTCTGCTTTAGAAATATATGATCATAGTTGCATCTTTTTGTCTGAGCAGCTAACCTGATGTCAACTGTTATCAAATTTGTCTGTTGTGTAATCAAAGTCACAATGGCCTTTCTCCTGATGCTGACAGCATCAGAAATATGTCAAAGTAAATCAAAGAAATAACTATACTATGTTAGTACTTAAAAAATACAACATGGCAAATCTGAAGTGTGTGATTTTAGTGCTGTGTTATGACCTGCAGATCAAAAGACATTCTGAATAGCTTTTACATTTTTAATGTGAAGAATAGAAGTACCACCTTCTTTCACAAGTAAAAGCCTACAAGACATGAAATAAGGTTTGTAGAATGGGCATAACCAAGAAATTGTTTATGGGATACACTTTTAAATTAAATAGTTGTAGATTTTAAGTAATGAACTTATTAAAACTGTACTTTTTCAAAGTAGGGTATATACCAAGAACAAGTTACATATAAATAAGTCAAGTCTTCATGCATTAATTTGTATTTCTCCTATGGAAATAATGTTTTTTTTATATACTTTGTCCAACAAGCTAGTGCTATTTTACTGGTTAAGCACAAACATTACTGTTTTAATTCTAGTAATATAGACATATATTAATGTATGCTATACTTTTCATTGACTTACTAAAATAAGAAAGTTTCCAAGATGCATTATATTTTTTTAGCTTCTTAATAAAACGATAGATACTTAGAAAAAAATCTGAATTAGGCTTCTGGTTTAGTGTGATTCATATACAAAATGAACTCCATATAAAAATTAACACAATTTGAGAAATGCAATTTTTTTACTTTTATTTTTACAAGCAGTTTGCATATTATGACAACAAGTACAAGCCAGCAATTTTAAAGCATGGGAAAACCAAGTAACTTGCTACAGTTAGAAACCACAGAACACAAAGGGTCAAACACAAGGTCATCAGCAGAATTATAGCCCTAATCTGCTCCAGTTGGAAATCCAACTGTGAATTCTCTTCTCACAGACTATGATCAGAAAAATAAACTAATGCATAATGGGTCTGTAACTGTGTGAGAGCAGAAAGGGCTAAACAGCTGCCACCGAAACAGAAACAAGAAATGGAGTGCAACATTTGCTATATGTTCTGACAATATGAAAGGACATGTCAGGTCTGGCGCCTGTAAATCTGACATCATTTACAGTCTGAAGACTGCTGGATATTCAGACTTACTAGTAAAAGATGTTAAATCATATTGAAATGCTCTCTTGTCAAGGTACTTTGGCTACAGACCAAAATCTACACTAGAATGGTATGTCTAAATTAACATTCAAAAAGAGTTATCACCTCATAATGCAACTTTTAATGTTTATGAATCATCTTTTTAATCAGTGGCATGAAATTTCATTGAGAACAGAAAGTAGATGATATAAAATGTGATGTCTCTACTTAAACATTTGTGTAAGACTGAAATTATTGTTCAATGTGTGGGAGTGTCGACAGTGTCTGGACAATATCATGAGATTTACTTATTAACAGTCGCCTTCTGTTTCCTGCACTTAAAGATCATCTCCAGGCATCAAACATATACATTTCCTAATGACATGGACGTTATAAAACTGGTGTGTAAAATATGCCGTCAACTTACTTCCAGAAAATTGGTGATTCAGAGATGGAATTTGCTGTCCAATACTTTTGATGTAATGTATGAAGGTCAACTGATGAACAACCATCTGTGTACAACTGTGGATGTGTGTGTTTTATATGTACACATATGTGCATTTAAAATGTGTGCACATTTTTTTCTCTAAAATCTAACTTTGTTCATTGTGCTTAGTTGCCAAACTATGTCCTGGATTCAGAAATGATCAGAGCAACGCATTAAGCAAAATTATATGGTGAACAGCAATATGTAGCATGGAAATGATTCAAAGAGACAGGTAGCACTTGTACTCAATCTGGCAAAATTACAGTTGTCCTCATTTGATAATGACAATACAATGACATGAAATGAGCAACATTATAGTAATGAGCCCAACTGACAATGCAAATGAGGATAAGTAATGTGACGGAGGGACTCGAAAACATATAAAACCTATATGATGAGCCATGGCTACCAGCAGATTTGTGAACTGCAATGTCTTGATGAGTACAGAGACCACACTAGGATAATAGGACAGCAGCCATATTAACCAAACAGTACAAGATAGAGGATATTCTCGCAGTCAGTGTCTGTGACAGTGTACTTTGTCATCGTCTGTCCCACAGCATCTAACATACCATTATATCCCTAACAGGGACATAGTCGAACATTATTGTCTGGCCAGAGACATCATATGGGAGCTTAGAGATATGCATCATCCTCATACAGAGTACTGATTCCTGTGGTAACCAAAGTATTTGTAGCGTTAAGTATCTTTGCTTCCGTTACTTTCCATGTGCCATCAAGGGATATGGTGAACATATCGCAAACATTGGCATTATGAATATTACATTAGTTATTTAATGTTATGCTGCAGTATGCAGATCACCAAATGTGGTTTCCATGAAATGAAGAGGAAAGAAACAGCATTATGCAGGCATTCTACAAAATAGTCCATTTTCCTGAGGTTCTAAGGGCCAGTAATCACAGCCACATTACTACTAAGGCCCTGGCTGGTCCAAATGAACACTGGTATAAGAACTGGAAGGGTTTTCATGCCATCAGCTGCCAGGTGGTGTACAACATACAGGGTGTTGTATACAATGTGTCTGTGTACCCTCCTGGCAGTTCCCATGATTCCTACATCTGGCACATGTCTGACTAATCCCAATCATTCATGTGGGGTAACTCTAAACAGAGACATCTTATTGGTGATGCTGGATACCCAACCTAGAAATCATGGATGATATACAGTATAACATTCCTCAACATCTAATCCCAACCCTGCCCAACAGCCACATATCACCACATCCACCTTCACCTTCAAACCTGTGCCCACATCCTATATATAACTACTCTTAAATAAACTTAAACTATGCTCTTTTTCAGCTAATGACCTACCAAGCTAGTACCTAAAAAGAGGAGCCAATACCATTTTCTATTGTCTATCCTGTCTCAAGCCTTATAAATAGATCAATCCAGGAATCCCAAGTTCTGTCTCTCTGCTAAAAGTCACATATTATCCCTCTATGCACAAAGGAGGAAATTCAACAGACAATAACTTCAGACCTATATCAATCTTATCTCCCCTCACCAAAATACTTGAAAAATGTATTCAAAAACAATTACTAGACTATATCCTACAAGAAGAACTCTTATCCCCTACACAGTATAGCTTCTGTCCTTCCCACCGTACCAGCACTGCCCTTCTAACCTATATCAATACTGCCAATAAAGCTAGAGATAATGGCAAACTAGTGTCTTCTTTATTTCTAGACAGGTCTAAAGCCTTTGACACAGTTTATCTTAGCAAACTTCTACTTCAAATGTCCTCACCACATCTATCTAAGGCCACCCTTCTATGATCCAAACGCTTCCTGTCCAATCGGTATCAGTAAGTAAAATGGCAGTCTGTGCTCTCTCCTTACTTCCCAGTCAACATCAGTGTAACACAAGGCTATATCCTTGGTCCCCTCCTCTTTAACATTTTCAACAACACCCTCTGTACATCCACACAACAGGCCACCCTAATACAATACGCAGATGATGCCACTCTCATTTGCACATCTGACATCATGGTACACCTCCAAAAAATTATTCAGGAAGCTTTAACAGCAACTGAAACATGGTTTCATAATTCATTAATCATGCTCAACCCAAAAAAAGACCAAAGTACTACTTTTTTCCTCAAATCCCTCTCTCAAGAAAAAAAAAATTAAAGTGCTCTCGCAATAATACAACCATTGAAGTCATTTAGCAAACTATTAGAGGTAATAGTGGATGATAATCTTACATTCGAACAGCATATACAATATTGCATAAGAAAATCTCATTAAAGACAAGGGCTGCTTTACAGAGCCAAACACTTTCTCACCAATGCAACTAAAACTACATTTGCCACTACTTATCTCCTCCACACTCTTCTTTATGGCACTTCCACCCTTACTAACCTCCAGGCTTCACAAAAATTAAAACTTGAACAGTGCTATAACAAAGCTGCTAAATTTGCAGCATGTACCCCTTTCAGAACCCACCGCTGTATAGCACTGAAATGTCTAAATTGTTTAGAACTGGCACATCAACTAACATAAAACACAATTTCTTACCACCTATAAAATTATCCAGCATCCATCTGCCTGTTTGGCACTAGAAACTGTTCTACACAACTATGTTCCCAGTCATTCATTGTCATCCAGTGATGAAAAACTCCTGTCCATCTACAGTACAAACCTAACAAATCTGCCTGGCATTGTCTATACCCGTGCAAAGTTGCTAAGGCCTGGAACAGCTTACCTGTATCCATCAGGTCTATACTCTCCCTCCCATCTTTTACAAAAATATGATCTGGCTGCAGAGGAAAACCTTGCAAGGCAGAAGCAGGCATATGATATCTGGTCCACAGCTGTGGGCCAGATTAGGCACAAGAAAGATGAAAATTGATATAATAATAAAATAATCGTACAGTTATCTAGTCATTCTTCTAAATCCCTCCCTCCCACCAGTGGCATTTTCCCTTACCACAGCAGATGTTCAACACTTATACTCTGCATCCCAGTATCAGTATTAAATGCAGAGATCCATCACAGCTCTACCTGTCGTCCCATCCCCTAGTCATCTGGTTGTTGTGGTGCCACTCCCAGCTAAAAAAAATCATGCAGTTATCCAATCACTCTTCCCACCTGCCAGTGGCCTTTGTACCCTAATCACAGCAAATGTAGAACAATTCTTCACTCTGAAGACCAATATAGATAATTCCTTTGGGATCCATTAACTGTTCCAGAGAAAAATTACCTCAATAAATACATTAATGATTAATGATGACAGCTGCAATTGTCCCTGAACTGCAAACCAGCCCTAGACTGTGCAATGTGACTTATGCATGCAGGTGCACGGGCACCACAGACTGTGAAGCAGTTTGCACATTTGTAGACAGGTCCAGAACCTCCACTGAGCACCAGGCATCTGGACATCCACCTCATGGTCCCTAGAGATGCTATGCCATGACCACAGTCATGAACATGGTATGTACAGACCTGATATCTTATATCCAGAGTCCATCCCCTGACAGCACTGTTGCTGATAAACAAACATACAGCATACAACATACAGCAGCACTGGCTATGTCATGCTACCATGTTGACCATCTATGTGTGTGTCATGTAGTTTCTGCAATGTGTGTCAACATGAATCTACTGCCATTTTAGTCCTTATATCAACCTGTGAAGTGCTCATGACTTCTTAAGGGGCTGAGTTTGGAAGGGGCAGCTGCTACAGAGCTCCAATAAGGGCCGCCATTACAAGTTGGATCCCTAAACTGGGAGTAATGCCACATGCATCACCAACTCTGATGAACAGTGATAGCAGTATTACAGTGACTTGAAGAGGTAGCATCAGGACCTTCTCTTCCAGTGTGAAAGACAGGTCACAGAGAAATAACCAAATTTTACAGTGAGAAGTAGTAACTGTTGGTTGCTTAAACATAGGTAGGTATTCTTACTCAGCTATATGAAGTTGCTAGTGTTCATGTACATTTTTTTCTGATTTTCAATATCTGGTGAGGTAGAAGAAAACAGGCTGATATGCCAGAGGAGGCATGCTTATCTGTCCAGGCACTGGGGTACATATATTGACTTGATGTCATAGCTATGTATCTGCTAGACACCTACTTCACTGTCTGTGTTTACAGTGCTGATAATAATTTACACCACTGTTTACAGATTTGCTTTGCCTTCTGTGTCACACCTTGTAACTGTAGGTTGAACTGCTCTACTGTCCTTCCTACCACTAGGAATTACTAATAGTGTCATACTGATTCAGACTGGGCTGACAGCAATGTGTCACCAATGTCCTGGATGTCATCATCTGTTTTGGAGCTGACTGGTTCGCAGCATTCAGTAACACTTCCATACCTGCCTACACTACTATTAATGCACAATGCCCTTCTTATCCTGCCATTCATTAGTCTTATAGTGGCCATTACACTTCTCCTCTCTGTGTCAGCTACACCTGGATATAATGGGCATACATCGAACAAGCTGTCAAGAGATGACTCACGGTGGATGTCTTAAGTCATGACATAGCATTACCACTAGGTTTCAGGTTCCTATGTGCATTAATTTGGAATTCTAGTCCATGGAATACACAGCATAGTCTCTTAGGTGCTGTGCAGGGCAAAGAGTGGTAGGCTGTCTGCCATCTGCTGCTAAGTCCCTCCAGACTGGGTACTACATGCTCCAGGGGAAGGCTGTTCAACCCAGCTTCACTACTTCTTGCAGTCACACTGTTTGCGACTCATAGACTGTGCCAGTGTCAAACCGAAAGGAGAATTGTTAGGTGGCATTTATTCTTACCTCTTGTTGTGTTATGCACTTCTGTAGTACTACTGTGTCAGGCCCTTTTATTGTTTTTGATTTACCATTGCCTACTTAACAGCATTTTACTCCTTCAGGGCCTCTGCTGCCAAACAGTAGAGCACACATTTGCTGACCATTTCTTTTGTTTTTGTTCTTCTCTTTATCATTATCTTCTTTTTATTCGTCCTTTGTTATTTTATTTGTCTCCAAATACATTCATACATTATATAATGCTATCTACAGTAGTGGATTTTCTACAGTAGAAGTGCTCACACGGTGCTCCTGCTTTGCTATTACTTGCTGGGTCTCCAGCAGTCTTCAGGCTGTCTTCTTTGCAAGATAATAAAGATCATCCAGAAGGGGGTGAATTAAAGGGCTCTCTGGCACCCCTGATAGTCTGGTTCTGGAGAGTGGTGCATGCTCTGTATTGATGGGTGCCATTGTCGGGTCCAGGTATATCACCAAGGAGGAGATGGAAACCTGGTAATTCCTCTTGTGGCCAGTTTCTGGATACCTGTATTGGCAGCCAGGAGCATTTCCTCAGGTGACCTGCACAGTCACATCATTGCATGAAGAACAGGCCAACAGACTCAGGAGCCAACCTACGAGGGAAGTATGTAGTAGAGTTGACTGATATCAGGTCGGGCATGGCCCTGTACAGAATGGCAGCCAGGCATCACTCTGCCCCATCCCATTTCATGGTGTTCCCCTTCCTTGTCTTTCATCTCCCCCTCAACTCTGTAGTCCCATCATCCCTGTCACAGAATGTCATCCCTCTGTCTGACCATGTCTCTCCTTTGTGTTTCTCTCCCAATTTAATACCAACATGTCCCATTTTTAGTCTTTCTCTGTCTTTTGTTTTGTTGTGCCTGCCCCTGCTGCCCTCCCTATACCTACTTTCCTACCCGCACCTTCCCCATGTTACCTTCCTCCTCTAACCTTTTGGAAAATAGGCATCCATCCCACAAAAAAAAGAAAAATAACCATGCTTTCCCACCCCATACCATTCCTCTATTCCCCTCAGTCTTCTCTGTTCCTCTGCCTGCTTTTTCCCAGCTTTGCCTGTCCTATCAACCCATTTCCATCCCTTTTACAATATAAAAATAGTATGGACTTTGCTGTCTAACCCTTATCTGAACTCTCATCTGTGTTCATGGCAGCAGACCTTGGGACACAGGTAGATAGTAGTCTAGCCTTTGATAATCACATCGCCACAGTAGTCAGGAAATCCTTCTATGTAGCACACCTCATCACAAAAGGTTTCTCATCCAGGATAAAAGAGGTCATTGTTCCCCTCTACTCATCACTCATTAGACCCATTATAGAATACAATGCTCCTTTTGGTATGTACCTCACAAGACATCTACAACAACTGGAAAGGCCACAGAAATACCTCACAAAGAGGATTACCGGCCTCAAACAGATGCCCTACACAGAACGTTTCAAAAAACTCCAGCTTTACTCCATCGCATATGGCCTATTCAGAGGCGATCTCTGTCTAACATACAAAGCTATGTCAAACCCAGAGCTGTTGGACATGCACCACTTAAAGAAATCCCAATCCTTCCGAGCTACACGCTCTAAGGACCTAAACCTTGTCACCACAATAAACAGAACATGCTGGAGTGACAGATTCCTGTCCCATACTCTGGAACAAACTACCTATCTATATCAAACAAAGCTCCTCATTAGCACTCTTCAAGAAAAATCTTGATGGTTGGATGGGAGATAGAAAATTCACCCCGGGGATCACTTCTGTGGTTCTGCTCAACAGAAATTATTTTCTTGGGTAGCAAAAGCCAGGGAACCTTTTTGGCTAGGCTTATATAGGCCCTAGGGCCAATAGCCTAGTACCTACCTATGAACCTATATCATTATATATTTAAATGTGCATCATCACATACATGCTACAGGAATGCTGCTGGGTTCATGAGATCATGTGACTTACCATGGTGTTGTCTAAGTAACTGCGTGACCTATGCTCTTTTTACCAGTAAATTGCATATTATTTACCCTTGACCATTGGATGGGAAATTGCAAATTCACCCTCAGTCTGGTTCCCATGTTTCTAGTGGACAGAGGCTGTCAGTAAGCTGTGTTTAATGTTTAGGACTAATCCTTGCATTTTACAATCTTCAGAGTTTTTTCAGCAATATTAACTGAAGTTATCATCAGTTTTCACTTTTCTGTGGCACCTTGTTCCTGCTGTATGGCAACTATCAGCCCACTCCCACCAGTTGACACATTCTTTCCTATCAACAGCACAAGAGTCAGTCAGGAGGGGCCATCGTTTAGACTGCTACACGAGATTCTTCTCAATTGCTATTTTCTCTCTGACCCAAATGGCTGACTAAATTTGAAGATGATTGCAAATTAGGAGCTGTCATTGAATCCGACACTGACACAAATGTTCTCCAGGAAGAGATGACACGGGCAAACAACTTGTGTCAAAGCCATGCATTAAACCTAAATGCCAAGAAATGCATAATAGTGTCCTTTAGGAAGTCATCTACTCCTGGTAACTATCATATTGACAACACTCCCAGTAGTGTTGACCCAGTAGTCTGGGACTTAGGAATACACATAGACAGTAGTCTAGCCTTTGACCATCATATGTTTACAGTATTGAATAAATCATTCTATGCTGTGCAACTTATAAACAAAGGCATGGCATCTAGGTCCAAGGAAGTCATTGTTCCCCTGTATTTGGCATTCATCAGACCAATCATTGAGTACAACACGCCCTTTGGTGTGTACCTAACCAGGTATATCTAACAGCTGGAATGTCCTGAGAGGTTCCTCACTAAAAGAATACAGGGTGTAAGTAAAATGTCCAGTGCAGATTGCCTCAATGTTCTATCCCTGTATTCTGTCTCCTACAGGCTGTTGAGGGGAGCTCTATGCCTGATATACAAGGCATTGTCAGACCTCACTCTGATAGACCTCCTACATATCCACAAAACAAACAGCAACATAATTACTCATTCTAAAGACTTAAACCTTGCTTGTGATATAAATAGGACCTGCTGGAGAGACAGATATGTATCCCAGAGACTACCCAGTCTCTGGAACAGACTCTCCATCATTGTAGAGCAGAGTTCCTCCCTAACACAATTCAAGTGTAACTTGGACAATTGGATGGGCAACAGGAAATTCATCCCTGCTTTGGCACCTATGTCTCTAATGGACACAGGCAACCTGTAAATGGTTCATGTCCTAGGCCCCTGTTTGCAACTGTTTCATCTCCGAAGCCCCTGCTTACACTTATCAAGGGTACCAGAACTTGAAGAGATTTGGGATGCATGGCTAGGCTTAAAAAGGCCCTTGTGCTCATTAGCCTAGTGAACCTACATACAGAAATGTCTGCCAAGATGGGTCAATATAAAGTGGACAGTACCAGTAAGTAAAACGATTTGAAGGGAAAGAGGGAATGGTGAAGATCATTAGGCAAAATAAACATTAAAAATATGGCAACAACAGGGTATTCAAGAATGCAATCTGTTTTTGGTTGCAGGAGGCTAGGAGAACTTTGTCTTACATGCTCTCAGAAATGTTATGGAAGCGGTAGGAATTCTAGATAATGAATGGTGGAACTACATGAAGTTAATTGAGAAGTGGCAGAAGAAGAGAGGATGTAAAGGCCATACACTTAAACAAAGCAAAAGGCAACTACTGTAATGAAAATGCCAGTTGAAATTGTTTTGGGGAGTGCCGTTTACCTAGATGTTCTAGAACAACAAGGAAATCTGTGATAGGAACACTCAAAAAATGTTATAAGATGGGGGGGCAAATATTGCAGAAGATGACAGGATATAGAAGTGAAAGGTGTGCAGAGGTGTGACACACTGGCATAGCATCTGGGACTAACATATGAGAATTTGGCATAGACAGTACACACCATAAAAATACAGAGAAGGAAGACAGTGAGCAAACAGCAAGTGTTGGGGTTGCCGGTATGGGAAAGAAAGGATAAAACGTGTACTGGAAGTATATGGAAGTGGAGAGGCTATAAACTTGTACAAGTAGACTCAGGAAGCATGGAAGCAGATTTCTAGTAAACAGTGAATAGATTCTTGCCAATTTTGTGTGTTGCTGGGGGGAATTTCAAAATAAAATGGCACAGGAGAAAAAGAGATGAAGGTCATCTCAATTTTAGCCTAGAATAAAAGAACTGTAAAACTGGAAAGAGGGTAGAGCCATATCTCTTAACTTCTTACTGCAAGAAATCTGAACAAATCCAAAAATAATAGAGTGGCAAAAGCCCAAAACTAGGGACAGATTCTAAATATTGCTCTTATAAACTTAGTCTGTTGTTGTAAATAACAGATCATGCATTAGCATATATTTTCTGAAGGATATGAAATCTGAAACATAAATATTTGTTACTATTTAGTAGCTGAAATCCTGAATGACTTGCCAGAAAACCACACATTTTTTGACAAACAATCCTAAAATATGAAGCAAAAATCAGGGCATTCTGCAAAAATCTGGACAGCTGAGAGGAATTAGTAGGGCTGCATAGAGTTTCAAAATGAACAGAGAAATGCTTAAGATATTCAAGAAGGTTATAAGAAATTACAAGCTGAGAGGAAGGACATGGGACATTTGGAGAATAAATGAGGAAGGGGTTAGCATTTTATAAGACTGGATTCAGGTGAGCACTATTAAGAGATTGTGGTTAGTCTTATCTGTTTTGACTAATATATGAATTATCATCCAAAGACATCAGCTGGAAAATAATAGGGAAAGAGGATAAGGAGGTGAAGGTGTCATTGTTGAGGTGAGAAGTTGTTTCTATAATCTTAGTTTTTATTCATGTATATAGTAAAATGGTTCACATGCACCCAAAGAATTGTACCATATGACTGGATGATTAACAGACTTGTTTTGTTAAATAAAAGGTAAATAAAACAAAAGCTATTTCATTAAATGTACTCTAGAGATAGGGGGAAAATGTAATATGTTGTACTCCTGGGCAATGCCCTATAACAGATCCCATCTCTGAAAATGAGAATTCATTGGTGATGTATCTAGTTTATGTAAGGCTAAACTGACAGACTGCAGACCTTCACTTTTTCAAGTTACTCTGAATTAGATTATGCCTCCATTTCATTCTGCATAATCTATACAGTGGACCAAGCAAAATTCTAAGTGCATAAGGGTTGCATGTATTTAATCCATGATCTATAAATATTCTAATTACAACCTTGAAAATCAGATACAGCTCCCATAAGATACAATTTACATTTATTTTTTAGGAGCACTATCCATTTGAATATGCGTCCCCCAAACTATCACCAGTCTCCAACACTATAAAAATAGGTATAACTACTCTTAAAAATCATGACTTCTTTTGCAGTTCTATTTAAAATAGGTTTCTCTGTAACCTCAAAGGTGATTTGGAATTTTCCTGTGTTATAATGGCAAAAGCCATCTTTGCAAGCATCAGAATTGAGATTCTATATAATGTGGGTGGTTGCATATTCCAAGTCCAATGATAAACTGTCTTGTATTCCCCACAGCACATATAGTTATCATGGTTGCAGGAGAATAATCCATATACATATTCAGGGTGCTGAGGTGGGCTGATCACTTAAAAAAATGTTTTAATCATGCACATGAGAATAAGTACCTCATTGTGACCCAGGCAACTGGGATTCAAATAATGTTGTTATCAGAACCTACTACTGCCCACCTTCTTCATGACTTATATTAAATGTTGTTCCCATAAATTCCTTTTTCCTTTTTTTAGAATTATTTTTATACCCCATTGCCTGACAGACATCAATCTTTCCACCCATAATAGATTGGTACACTCATTCCCACATGGGGACAGGAGTCAGCTATGGGAGATCATCATCCTGTCAGCTATGGGGGCAACAGGCATTTGTGGGAGACTTTCATTCCGGCAGCCAGTATAGGTTTAAAGTTTTACAGCCCTATCCCCAACTCCCACAAGTGACATGCATGCTTGCAGATACAAGAGACTGCTGTACTTTCTCTCCCCACAACTGACATTAAGTCTCACAGATATAAATGATTGCTATGCCTTCTCCTATATATGTATTTTTATACAAGTCCCATGAAGGAATCCACAGGGATGTTTCCCAATGTCCCCATGCTGAATGAAATGTAAATCTCTGTCTAGTAGGAAATGGCATTGCAGCATACTGGAACACCTCCCTTTCCCCAAAATGGGCAAGCTGACCTTGGTAGCTCAATCTTGCCCTTCCTTGCTGAGTTCTCTAGCACATAGGTTTCTGTAAATCCCAAATAATCTGGCTCGGAGCTTTATCTTTCTGTAACATGGAGTTGACATAAATGCATTCATTTTTATGGGGAATTAATAGTGGGCCTCTGTTTTACATTTCTCTTGAGTTCTCACCTTCCTATTAGTTGAAACAGTTCAATAAATTCATTTCAGAAAAACAGAGACAGTCAGACGGAGGAGAAATTAAATAAGGGTGACATTTTCAATGGAATATATATTTAACCACTTTAAAAAAAATGTATCATTTTAAAGAGAGGCAAAGATTATAAGCTCTCACATTCCCATTTAATATCAACTGCAATGCAACTTTGTTTAGATCTTTTGTATTCAGATTATTTAATGTTCCATCACCATGTTCTGATTTCTTACCTACAATGGCACTCTTCACTCACATAAAAATGATTATTTCCTGCCTCAGACACACAAAGTTTTCTTTGTTTATGTATCTGTTTCTAGGTTTTCTGAACACTGTATATTTGATTTATATTGCTCTGCAGCACAAGTGAATTCAGCATGAAAAAAGACGTCACAGCATATGTAACAAAGACACAAGATTGCTTTGTGTAGCAAAATGGTTATGAATCATGGATAAGTCCCCTTCAGATGGTTAATATATTATCATATCCTGAATACAAACAGGTTTCAGACTGCAAATGTAACTACTTTGAAGAAGTGAGCTGTAATAACAGAAACAGCACCTGTTGCTATTTAGTAAAGAAATAAACTAAATACTTTGTATGATACTCTTAATAAATTTTGCAAAAGCACAAAAGGAATTATTATAGTCATAAAGAATATTAAGGAAGTGACTGAAATCAGCTGACCTAATGCAGTTACATGAGGTAGTACTGTAGCATGATTTAGTAAAACTGTTTCAACAAGTAAGTTACCTGTAGGGTAGGCAAAGACAACAACAAAGAATGTTTGATGCTTAGTCCAGAGCATTAAGCCTGTTAGCTCTTAATAAGCTGATTCCTGTGCTCCAGGGTTTGATACCCCCTTTCTCCATTCACCTACAGTATGACTTGAAGTAAGTCATTTAACCAGGTAATGCCCAGAGGTAACTGAGGAATTAGACTATGCTCCTTATTGGTTTCCTGCACTGCATGTCTAGTTACTACCTATGAGCCTAAGAAGTAATGAAAGCTGAAGTCCATAAAGGCAGGTGCATTAGGCCAGAATCAGACTGTCCATGTGTACTTCCAGTGATCCAGTCACCTAATTATCTATAAGGTAGGCACATTAAACCAGAAAATGGGCATTCATCTGTTGTTGCCAATGACCTGATTTCAGATATAAGTTTGCTCTGTTATAAGTCTATTTAGGCCAAGGAAATAGGCTGCAATTTTTTTAATTCCTTAATTCCTTTATTTAGGTTTGTGATCAGGGACATCCAACTGGGCAAAGACCTTTTTCAAGGACACCTTGGAGAGGAAAGCTCCATAAAGATACACAATATCAATTTCCTGTTAATTGTTGTAACAGAGGGAATGGATTTACCTGACAGGTCACTTGCTACACTCAGAGCAGATAAAAATTTAAATATTAAACACGATAGGACAAAGGAGACAATGTCCTCCTTCAAGATCATTGCTTGGTGTGCCAAGGCAGATGAAAAATGACTGATAACGGTCAGAGTTCAGGTATCGCTACTTTTTAACATTAACAGAAAAGTCGGGAAGCTCACCACCTGCAGATCGAACCAGGATTTCAGTGGTTATTCTGAGCAGGGAACTGGGCAGGTGTTACACGTGTCATCCATAGCTTGAGAAACAAATAATAGTGCTCTACATGAGAACAAGTGCTGGATGGGAATCCAGCTTATCTGACTGTTTTTACAAGGGGCACAAATGCCAGGCACTGCTACCCTAACAGATCAAGTGGTTGGCTACAAATGTAGCAAAAATATACAGACTACTGGTAGAATTTCACAGACCATGCATTGTAGGATGCTTGTGAAGGTATGCTCTCAATCTACTGCATTATACCTGTCTTACCTGCAATGCTCATTAATTTTCTTAGTTGCTTATTAGCTTCACCCATGTCTATCCCATTCGTAAATAATAGTTACTCAATCTGCTCTAGCTATTTTACAGGCCTGTATGCTACACTTACACACACATGTGAAGGAAGCCATCTCTTGATAATAGCAAATGAGTTAACTAGCTTGGTGTAAGATGATGCCTTCAATCTGTGAAACAGAAAAACTATATGCGAAATACAAAATTTAGTTCATCAGTCTTCAAAGAAATTTGAGACACTCATCATAACAGAGAGTCAGAAAGAGGTATAGATGTTTGCATAAATCAAATTTGTTTCTCCATTCCCTTCATTTTTTCTAGTCCTGACATAATTTTTATGAATATTAAAGCAGTATACACAACCCATTATCCTACGGCAATGTATGCCTCACACTGAAGTGGCCTTAGATTGCCGAATCGCATCACCGTATTTAAAAATAAGATTGTTTTGTAAGGGCAGCAAGGACAGCACTCAAGACAATGGTGGGAGATTAAGTGAACTGATGTAACCTATCAAGAATCTACTGCTATGATCCTATCCCTGTGGCACAGAGGAACGTAGTCCTGACTATGGCCCAGGTGACCCAGCTTCAGTTGAGACTTAGGCACTTGACAGTGCAGGCAGGGAAGATGGGTGCGACCAGGCAGAAAAAGCCCTGACTATAGCCCCAAGCTATGCTTAAAAAGGTCCTTGTGGTCTTTGGCCTAGTAAACACCTATGAACTTATATGTGACCTCTGTGTAGCAGGCTGCATAAGGTGCCTATCTAGAGTCAAAGAGAAGTTGTCCAAGCACACAAGTTCATAGATTTCAAACAGGGATGACTGTATTTTCCTATCATGTTGATACAGAAATAATGGGAAATAGCCATAATGTCCAACAAAAGACACATTCAGAACTTCCCTAATGAGCCAGGAGTGTCTAAAATCAATCAAAATGAAGCCAGTATACCTTTGAGAAGTACTGTATGAAACATCAGTGGGAGGAGATACATTCATAAGGCTATTTTTCCAATGGAAGGAGCTACACCTTTCTCTTGGGTATTGGGAAATGTTATTCTGAAGCAAAATTTTAGGAGGTAAACAGTAGCCTGGGCTACAAAAAAGATCAAATGTTTCAGACTCACAGGCCTGACTGTCACGTTTCCATTCACATAAAGGGCTAGGTCTCTGATGACTCTTGGCCAGAAGGTGCTCATCCCTGGCTGAAAGACAGCATTAAAACAGAAAAGTGTTTTTGCATTTCCCATTCCCAAAGTGCCCATTTAACTGCAAATTGGCTGTAAATGGGTGTATCTTTGCTTTCTATATGCTAAATTATCGCTGTATTGTCTATCAGAATTGGTTTGCTCTGTACAAGCAGAGACACATCAATCACTTAACTCTTTTATTGGGAAGTGTATGGCATTTTCTACTTGAACCCAAAGTCCTTACATTAAGGTCATCAAAGCATATTCTCAGGCATAATGCAAAGCAGAACCTGAATATGTTATTACTTTGTTGACCACGAGTATGTCATTTACTGTTATAGACTAAACTGATACATCATGTTACAGTGAACCTGTAAGCTTGAATCCATAAATTCTTGAAAAAACATTGGACTATGCTCTTATGAAGTCTCAAAAAAGAAATTGTTAGGTATTGGCACCATAGTGCAGACAGATGAAGCTCTGACTGCAATCCAACCAGCCAGTTTTCAATTAATGTCACATGTCAGGAGGATATGAGTAAGTGAGTGGCTTTGGCTCACTGCTTGAGTGACACCATGATTATCAGTCTACCAAGCACACACTGTTGGAAGGGGTGCACAGTCACCATGCAGACAGTCCTATGTGCAGCTCAAAGGAGTCATTTTGGAGATCACTCCATGGAGATTGTAGGCTGCTCCAGTGAGACCTGTAGTTGCCTTGCTCCAACCACCTGACTATTGTCATAGAGGCAACAAATGGGCTGATGAGGCACCCCAAGGAAAGAATGAAGAGGCCATGGGGCTGTTGCCTAACCAAGGGATACCTAGTACTCACCCCCAGTGAAAACAATAGATCTTATGCATAAATGTACAGGACCCATGGGGAAGGTCTTGCTGAAATAGGGAATGGGGAGGGTGGAAAACAAATTGTTAGGGGGCATGAAGATATATACCCCATAACTATGGAATGTTTCCTACTTTTTGATTTGTCATATCCACTGCAGTTGAAGCACTTCCTTTATTTTGTCTTGAGAAAGGAATAACTTACATTTAGTAATCTCATTTACTCTCCTTAGGAACTGCATAGTCTGAGATGGTATGAAATGGGACTTGTCTATTCCATCCACAGAACCTTGGCTGCAGAACAAGGCCTGAATGTGAGTGCTCCAGCAATTCTTTTTACTGACTGAGATACTAAAAGGCAATAGTCCATGGACTGAAAAATGTTATCTCACTGGGATCTTATTTGAGCAAAAATGCAGCAATACCCAATATTTGGAAATTAGAGCTGGCAGTGGTCATAGATGAGGGGAAGGTGGTTCACACAGACTACCTTGACCTCACCAAGACTTTTGACACCATTCCCCACTTGGGAATTATAGAAAAACTCACTAGCCTGAACATAAACCCTACGTCACAAGATGGGTTGCCAACTGGCTTACAGACAGAACTCACACAGTAATAATAGCGGGCTCCAGGTCCGACTCTAACCCAGTCACAAGTGGTGTCCCACAAGGCTCGGTCCTGGGGCCCCTACTGTTTGGCATATATTTTTCAGAAGTACAGGCAAACACAGGAGGGCTATGGCTAACCAAGTTCGCCGATGACTGCAAACTGGGAGCCATAATTGATTCTCCGGCTGACACGGACATTCTCCAAAAGGGCCTTACTGACACCTGGTGTCAAAGTCATGGTCTCAAGCTAAATGCCAAAAAATAAATAGTCATCCCATTTGGGAAAAACAAAACACCCATGAATTACCACATAGGTGGCAGCCCCCTTAATACAGAAGAGGTAATAAGAGATCTGGGGACCCAGGTAAATAGTAATCTCTCCTTTGACAATCATATTGCCAAAGTAGTTAGGAAATCCTTCTATGTAGCCCATCTAATTACTAAAGGGTTTGCATCTAGAAATAAAGAGGTTATAGTGCCCCTCTACTCGTCACTCATCAGACCCATCATAGAGTACAATGTCCCATTTGGGATGTACCTCACAAGACACTTCCAACAGCTGGAAAGACCACACAAGTACCTCACCAAGAGGATTACTGGCCTCAAAAATATGTCCTATGCAGCCCAACTGGAAAAACTCTGGCTATACTCAGTGGCATATCACTTACTCAGAGGTGATATCTGCCTGACTTACAAAGCCATGTCCAACTCATTATTGATGGACATGCTCCACCTAAAGAAATCCAAGTCACTGCGAGACACTCGATCTATTGAGCTAAATCTCACCACAACAAAAAATAGAACATGCTGGAGGGATAGATTCCTGTCACAGAGACTCCCCATGCTTTGGAACAAAATTCCTTACTACATTAGGCAGAGCCCCTCACTAGCACTCTTCAAGAGAAACCTTGACAAGTGGATGGGTAACAGAAAACACATACCTGGGATCACTTCATTGGCTCTTCTTGGCAGAGGCTCAATTAATTAATCAATGGGGCAGCGAAAGCTGACACACTCTGGCTAGGCTTATAAATGCCCTCGGGCAGATAGCCTAGTACCTACTTATGAACTTATGAACCTATGAATATGCACTTGGAATACAAATGGAGACACTCGGTATTTTCAGATGCAGACCTCTCTGTAACAAGCACAATTTCACTTAAGAACACACAGGGCACACACTCAGCCTGGGTTGTGGGTGTTTCTATCTGCCTCTTCCCAAGTCCCCAGTAAGGCTTCCCACTGGCATTGTGAAACCAGTTATTTGTGTCCCTGCCCCAAGTAGCTGGCACACACACACACACACACACACACACACACACACACACACACACACACACAACCACAACCACACACATACACACTCACACACACACACACACACACACACACACACACACACACACACACACACACACACACACACACACACACTCCTTGAGATTTAATTTTCACATACACACACACCTGGGAAATGATGGATCAGATTACCCATTCTACCATCTTTGCCCAGACTATATGGAAGACTCACTGCCACCAGTCAGTAACTATAAGGCTCTTAAAAGGGTATCCAGTTATGCTGAGTGAAGTTAATATTAATACAAAAAGTAATGCTGACCAAACAGCAAGGCTTTCAGGAGTGGCCAGAGTTATCACCAAATAAATATGTGCAAATATTTTCAAAGCTTAAATATTTTCTATAAAGGACCAGCCACAATGAAAAGTTTAAATATATTTAATAATATATAATAGAAGAACAAGAAAATACTAAATATATATTTATAGTAAACCACAGAGTTTAAATCATAGGAAATATTGAAAATAACATGGACGGACAGACATACAAATAAAGAAAAACAATCCCTAAACTAAGCTTCACTATATTCCTGACTGAATCTAGGAGAATTACTATTCCCTAATAACTGACTTGATAGAGCAAGGCACAATGAAATATGTGAGCAGTCTTTCTAGTCAGGTTCCCCAAAACACAATGCTCAGTACTCAGAGATTACTCCTTGTAAAATATAACATCCAAGATGGCTTTCAGAATTACCTCATTTGCTCACCTGACTGTAGGTTATCACAGTACCCCCTTTGAAGCTGAGACAGGAATTTAGCATAGACCGCTACAATACACATTTAAATGTTTATGGCAGTGCCTGGGGCTTCCCCTGTTTTTGCTAAGCTAATGAACAAAGCTTGTTCCAGACCCACCGTCTCTGGTCCTATTCAGCACTGTGGGGTGATGTTTTAATGGTTGAACAGCTCATTTACATTTCCCTTATTTTTCTAAAAGTAAGGTAGCTAGTTAACCTCTGTTGTCCCAGCATCCTCTATTAAAATACATACATTTAATTCAGTTACAATAATACATGTACATTTCTTTTCATTCCAGCAGGGTGCATTGTTGATACATTTTAACACAAGAAAACTTCCCAAATACATTTTCAGCACAAGCATCTGTACAAATCAGTTTGATATACAAACGACATACAATTATTTACAATATTCCATCTAGCTGTGCTGGCAAAAGTCATACATCCACTGGTCTGCTTCTCCTGGCATGGCTGGCAGTACCTCCTATTATCACACATATATTCATTATGTCTAAGTAGCCATTGAGGAGTGTTCCTTAGAAGGATCAGATGGTTTCCTACACAAGAACAATCTTCCAAGGTAACCTACTACACCTCCAACTAAGATATTTTCTTCTTGAAAAGAAAGGCTTCAAATGTTTTACATACCATGTCCTTAGTTGCACTGCAAGCTTCTGGAATACTTACAGTTCTTAACACCGGGGCAGCCCCACTGAAAGATGATACTCTGCCTGTGAAAGTCTGTCAGGGCTACCAGCCTAATACAATTTTGTTTAGAATAGCCTTTTATGTGGATATAGGGAATGGCCTTTCGCTGAAAGACCATCAACAATAAAGTGAAAACCTTTACTAACCGTTACATGAATAACATAAATGAAAAGTGTAGGCACTTATCTGAACAAGAACAAGAAGAAATATCAACTACAGTGAACAGACTGCAGCATGAAAAGGAACAAATTACCAGTTGCCATTAAGATGCAAGTAAAACTAAAATGGTATAAGGCAAACTTCTTTCTACCTGCACGGGAAAAACCATCGGTATCAGGACTTCTCCAGGATGAAAGCAAATTTGCCAAACATTAACCAGAACTGTGATACTGATGGGACCATTCACAGTTCAAAAGGTACTTGCACACCTCCACCTGCTTCTAACATTTCTCTCATATGTAAGTACATCTACTTCCTCTATAAATATATTAACTATCACTTTTTATTATGCATATCACAATAGTATGTTAGCAAAATGCAGAAAACATGTTATTTTAAAGTAAGGAAAGCCATCTTTAGCTTGAATAAATGAAAACATATTTCTTTAATTATCTATATAGCTATGCTAAGATTCTTCTAATCTGCATCCCAGGAATACAGAGGTTTCAAATGGGACAGGAAGTATTGTAGAAATTCATTTCAAGCCTTACTATTGTTATATCAAATTCACAAGTTCATTGAACAACTGTTCAAGCCACATTGACCATGTAAGACCACTGAACACCTCTTATATCAGCAGTGTATGTCCAATTGTTAATCCATTCATTATTTTTTTTTAAAAAACTGATTAATACTCTGAAAATCTCTTATATAAAGTAGGAGGTAATTACACAGTTGTGATTATTTAATTTAAATACAACTCTTTCTCTTTGTGATGTATTTAATAACAAAGTTAGTATTCTTGTGTCCAATTGTACTAAAACAGATGCCTAAGTCAAAACTAGTACATAAATGTTCCTCCTTCTGCATTCTATATACATATAAATGTTTTCCCAGAAGGTATCTATACTAAATGGTAAGCAGTTTCAGTCTTTTATACCTCACATCAGAATTGTTCAGGGGTGGTTTGTGGTACTAACTGCAGGTCTACAGTCCTCTCATTTTACAAAAAAATTAAATGGTATTACAGTCAGAAAATTGGCTATTGCTAGCCATTTCAGTGACATAGAGGGATAAAGCCCTGACTACTGCCCAAGTGACCTAGATTCAATTAGCAACTTGGGTGACCAGTGGAGGTGCACAGAGGGTTGGGTGTGGCCATGTTGGATGGAAGGGCACTCATCAAGGGGAGGCATGGTCCAAAGAGGGGATTTGCCCTCTGATGTAGTCAATGAGTGTGGCAGTGGAGAAAGGGAAGCATGTAGGGCATATAAGAGAACCCTCCCCTCAGAGAAGCATGGAAGGCTGAGCCCACAGGGTGCCCTTAGGATCCGTGACTCCTCCTGCCATTACTAGAATTATCCAGTGGGGTAGAAAGGCTGGCTAGTATACCTGCTGTGGACATGGTGCCCTGAAATCCAGGCCAGTAGAATAAGGTCTGAGGAGACTAAAAAAAAAAAGAATGTTGACTATTTTTTTACATTTAAAGTAATACTCACATTTGAAGTTCTGAAGAGATCTTAGAAAAAAAATTAGCCAATTCCACATGCAAAACTCTTTTTAAAGCAGCCTGACATTAGGCTTACTCCTCTAACCAGTACAGCTCTTCACTCCTGTGAGTATCAGAAAAGTCACTCAACAAGCATCCCATGAAGCTTCTGTATGAAACATTGAGGAGCCCATCCTATTGGCCCATGCTGCTCAGGTGACTGACATAACTTAAGACTGAAAGGGAAAGAAGGATCTGATGTACAAATGCAAAAGTATGGGCATGGGAGCCAATTTTTTTTAATTATAGTATTTTTACAAGCATTCTACCTCATACAGCCCTCACATAGGAAGGTAAGTACTTGATGCATTTAAGTGTGCATGTGTGTGTATTTGTGTCTGTAGAGGTGTCTCTGTGTGTATCTGTGTGGGGGCACAGAAGTACTCAGCTGTCCCTGATTTTGCCTTATATTTTGATCAGTTTTCTTGGAATATTGGTGGTGCTTTGACAAATCAGTGAGGATTGCAGTCAATAAATGACAGAGTTTTGAGTTTCTGATTTAACTTCCAGAAATGCTACTGCAAATTTATTATTCTATTAACTAAGTTATCTGTCCCTGATGCTAGAGCTTTGACCCTCATTATTTTTCTTCTTTTCTCCTTAATTCTTAAGCTAAGATGTTCAGAGATATTGGCAAGTATGTTACAGTGAGGTGCATACTGTATTCTGACAGTACTGAACTAAGATAAATTACTGTGTGACAGTTATTTATGTATTTATTCATTAATGTGATCACAATCAAACATATGTGGTGTATAGTCACAGTCAAACAAGTAAGTAGTTGTAATTGATGGTCACATCTGTGTTTCTGTGTGTGTAAGTGCAAGTGTGTAGATGAAGATGTTTTCACATACCCCTGATTTTGCAGAATGTCTCTTATTTTTGCTTCATATTTTGATCTATTCATTATAAGGTTTATGGCTTTTTACAGCAAATCATTGAGGATTGTATTTACCAAATAATGATGACAGACTTTTGAGTTTAAGAATTAGCATCCTTCAAAAAACATGGTAAAGCAAAGTCTATTAATCTTGCAAGTTTCTAACTAAATTAATGCAGCAGCTGTCCTTGATTTTGTTCCTATTTCCACCATATTTTTGAGCTTTCATCTTGATTCTACAGCTTAAAAGTTTCACAGGTATGTATAAGGGGTTGCAGTGGATTGCACAAGTACACTATATTCTGGCAGGAGTGAGCTGAGGGGATAATTTCCTGTGGTGCCATTATTTGTTCATTTATTCATTCATTTGACACTGTCAAGCATCTGAGGTGTGCAGTCACAGTCAAACAACTGGCAGCAACTGAAGGTCACGTGTGTGTGTGTGTGTGTGTGTGTGTGTGTGTGTGTGTGTGTGTGTGTGTGTGTGTGCGTGCGTGCATGTGTGTGTGTGTGTGTGTGTGTGTGTGTGTGTGTGTGTGTGTGTGTGTGTGTGTGTGTGTGCGTGTGTGTGTATATGTGTGTTTGTGTAGGAGGATTAAAATAAATCACTATGGTCAATTGTTATTAGTGTTATTTTATCACAATCTGATATCTGAGGTGCATACAGCATTAAAGTTCATTTTAGTTGCTGGATATAGTGGTTCTCTGTGGATGAAACTGATTGACACTGTTGTCATTTGATCAAGTAAAGAAGTCATTATTCTGTACCTTTTTTGTGAAGCAAGCTGGAATACTTTACGATGGCCATTTTTAACACAATTAGGTATCTGTGGTGTGCACAGTCAATAAAATGATTGTAAGTGATTAGCATGGGAATTGTCTGTGATGAAAATGACTGCAGTGTGGGAGAGGTATATCTAAAAGTAGCAATTTGGCCATAATGTTTTTCTTTCACTTTACAGTATAGTCAAACATTAGCGCTGTAGTCAATAAATGGCTGTCTCCAGTGGTCTGCGCAAGATGTGTGTGATAGCAACTGATCACTGGCATACTAGATCTAACAGTGGGTAATACAGTGGTATAGTGAGTAGTGCTGTCACCTCACAGCAAGAGGTACTTTGGTTCAATTCTTGTCTGGTGTGCCTTCTATGTGGAGTCTGCATGTTCTCCCTGTGTTCACGTGAGTTTTCTCTGTGTGTTCTGGTCTTCACCCACATTCCAAAGCCATGCAGTAGGTGAATTGAGCATTCTAAATGGGCTGTAGGTGTGAGAGTGTGTGCAAGTGTGTGGTATGGAAGAACAACTGCAGCAGGGCTTGCAACTTGGTGGTTTGAACATTGGCTGTAGATGATTGTCACTTTTGATGTGACACCTTGACCCCATTTGCAAAAAAATGGGAAAAAGGGGTTGTGGCTCAGTGGATGGTTCCAGCATTGCTTGATTCTCTGGTTGAGTTTTTGGTTATAATTCCTTCTGTGTGGAGTCTGTGTGTACTCCATGTCAGGGTTTTACACACAGGCTTTGTTTTCTTCTCCCAGACCCTTAATCATATTATATGCATAATATATGGCTCTAGCCATTTGTGTGTTTACTTTCGTTCCAGTCTAACATCAGAATGGAACACTGAAGGTAAGTATCCTTATTGTGGGGATAGGAGAGCAGGCACTATTTCCAGGTAGGATTTATATATTCTTGCAAGCATTTGTCTTCTAAGTTTATTAGTGAATTACTATTTAGCTTTGAACATTAAGATTTGCACACAACTTATTTGTCCTTGAAAGAAAAAAATAAGACTGAATTTCTTTCCTAAATTATGATTTTTTTGTTCAGACTATCATTAGTCCAAAAGTTTGCAAAAAAAAAGCTCTGAGATGCCCCTTAGAGCAGCTGAAACCCTATGACGTCTAGGGGGCTAGTGTCCCCCATTACCCAAGCTTAATTTAGCTACTTCTTCCAAGTTTATTACATTGCAGTCTTGGCCATCTAAAGTGTATTAAAAGCATGCGGAGAAGCTAAAAAGTAAGGCAAAATGTGGAAAAAAAAGAGAAAGAAGTAATATGAGTGGTGTAGGGCCAGGATAAAGAGAAAACAGTGGGGGAGCACAGGGGAGGTACACGAGGTACTAGTGTACAATGGGGTCCATGTAGTCTTTTGTCCAGGGCTGCATTTCACCTAAGGCAGACCTTGTTGATTGCAGCCATATATCTGAGTTGTATATAGTCATTTAAGTGGATATACAGAGTGGGTACATGCTGTATCAGTCTGTGGATGGAAGTGATTGCCTAATCTGTTGTTTGATCAGACTAATAGTCACTGACTTGCCGTAATAGAGCTCAATCCCATTCCAATTAGCCCCACCCATTTATTTGCTTCCTGCTGCCCCCCCCCCCTCCTGCACCTTGCCTTGAAGTAATTGGATGGCACAGAGATTGTCATCAATGCATCAAAGAGGCTGGCAGCAAAAATAATGATAAAAATGTTATTGCACATGTGGCTATATATACAACTTCCTAGCTTCTGACTACCCTTTGTTTAGGGCATGTTCAGGGACTGCCTTGTGTGCTAGAAAACTTCCTCTCTCCTTTTTTCCTTGTCATTTCACTGGTCATACTATTCTCTATCACAGTTTCACTAGTCATACTATTCTCTATTACAAGCTCCCCTCATTTTACCTAGACTGCATCTTCCTCTCTTGACTGTTTCTTAGAGTACATTCTTCCTCCTGACTGCATTCTTACATCAATCTTATCATGTTCTTCTTAGATTAGCAAGCCTGTTTTTATGCATGCCCTGTCCTGATCGGTTTTCATTCTCAGTTTTGACCTACTTCCCTTTTCCTGACCCTGTCCATCTTCTTCCTCCTTCTCCTTCTTCTTTAAATCCCTCTGTGTCCTCAACAAACCCCTCCTTTTGAAGGTACTGACACCTACTTCCTTTTCTTTTCACTTCATTCCATCCTTTGTATCATCTTACATCTTTTCTTGTCTTCTCATTACCATTGACTTCATCACCACAGTTTTCACCTTCCTCATACTCATCCAGCTGTCATTCAGCCACCCTTTCTGCATAGTCTTGTTTTTTCCATCTTCCTAGCTCTTTCTTTTGCAACATGTATTCCTATCCCATAGATGTTTCCAGTTTTTTATCTCTCCTCACTGCTACAACTGCCTATCGAAGTTTCTATTCACATCTCTCTAGGATACGCATTTTCCCAAATGTACTACCTTGTCTACCCTTAAAGTTCCTTCAGCAAAATCCTAGTCTCACATCATGATCATGTTACCCATCTCTACTTCCTTTCATTGAGACTATACTTCTTGTACTACCCCCCCCTCACATTTTCACGTTAGTCTAATTACTAGGTCCTTTCTTTGCTGACCTTTTGGCTTATATCCTGGCTCAGTGCAGCTCTGCATTACTTTATAGTACTTGACCTTTCCCCTGCAGAATTCAAAATATGGGAACATTTCTTTGGGCTCCAGTTCAAGTGCTAAAACTGCTGCAGAAAGCTGGGTTAGTGTGTGTGTGTGTGTGTGTGTGTGTGTGTGTGTGTGTGTGTGTGTGTGTGTGTGTGTGTGTGTGTGTGTGTGTGTGTGTGTGTGTGTGCATACTTTATTGTTTGCACATGCCTCTTCCTGGCTTCTATTATCTGTTTAGGGCAAATCTTGAACCATGATATCAACATAAGCCACAGGGTGCATCACTAAGATAAAAAATATGAAAATTTAGTGAAAAGTTAATGATAACTGACAAAGTTATAGACCTAGATTTAAGCTGGCAGACTTTTGCTCATAACTCACTTCAACGTTTATTGTACTGCATTATTGCAAAGCAGTTTATAAAACAGATGAAATTCAAACAGATGACTAAGTTAGGAATAAAAGAAAAGAAATATGCTAAAAATAAATTTCAAGATATGGATGAAACAAACAGTATTTAAAAAATAATTTAAATAATATTATGCAAATATTAGGGTAATACTAGTAAAATAAAATGTAAATTTGCATTGAAGTTAAAACATAAAATATTCAGTATCTCAATATCACAATGAAACAACATTTCTAATAAAATGTGCTTATAAAGCATGGCACATTTTAGACTCTGCTTTCAACACTTCATTCATTTTAAACATGTCATCTTAGAAACACTACTCATGAACTATTCCACTGGGTTTTGTCAAGTTCTATCCTGAAAGGCAGCTTCACATAGCAGGCATAAAACTCCCCTTTAAGGGTGCAAGGGTAGATCAAGGTGAACATAATACAACTACCATACACTCTCCAGTTTTTTCCTAACTGCATAGTTTATGTTTTGCTAGCAGACCAACTGCCATGTGTTGACAAAGATCCTTAGATTCAGTGCGCTGGTCATTGCAGATTTGTGCTCAGACGGTTTCTCTCTAAGTGGTGACTATAAACAGCTTCCTGCATCTGGGAAAGCTAGCTGGAGAACTCTGTTATGTGGACTGTTACTAAGGGGTGCTCATAGTAGTGGATTTAGACCCGTGTGCGGGATTTCTACCCCCCCCTGCTCTCTTTGGATTTGTCCATCTCCCCTTAAACATTGTTTGTTTTTATAATGAATGTAAAGCAGAAGTTGGAGAAAGAAAGGGAAAAGAGAGGAGAGGAGAGAAAAATTACAGTTGATAAGTATGGCAAAAGGAAATAATAACACTGATGATAATAATAATAATAACAACAACAACAACAATAACAATAATAATATGAAGCCAAAATCAGACCTGAGGAAGACATTGGAGACACACATTTTATTACATGAACAGAATGAAGACAAAACCCATGTTTTTGATTTCAGAATTGCTATATTATTATTATAACTTCACAGCATACAAATTTCTGGTGTCATTAGAATTATTTCACAACAAACACACATATTTCTTTTTCTTCAAGGATGCCTCTGCCACCTCCTACCCATAATGCAGTGCAGGGCTTGCTCTATCTCCTTATGCTGTACCTCTCCTTGAGTGAGGCTGCACCCCTGTACTCTAATTTTTGAATCCCCCCCCAAGATTTCACAGTGACCGTGCCATCATTTGTATACATAAGGTGAGTGTTCGGAAAGTCTGAAAGTGTTGTCTAAAAAAATAATATAAACTCCCACCACTGTGAACCTCCATTTAGTTTGGCATGCTTTTGCTCATAACTTTATAAAAGTCTCATATTCTGGGTTCATATTTTCAATATGCTATCTGTGGAGCCTCACTTCATGATATATATCTATCTGTCTATACACGCACACACATGCACACACACACACACACACACACACACACACACACACACACACACACACACACACACATAAAATTCACTTTGAATAGGGATTCTCTCAGCAACGGCAGAATCACACTATCGACTATCTGATCAGTGACGATATTCTGATTCATGAAGAAATTTTCTGAAATACCCATTTCAAATGTCTCATCCAGAATTATTGAGGTGTCAAAGCCATATCACAACTTTTTATATGTAAAATATTTGTCTATATTTCCAGCTGTTATTGAGTATCGAATAACTCATGAGATACTGCGGTTTGTGTCATGACTGAACATACGGTTTCACTGCTGAATGTTTAATTAATGCACTGGTAGGTTTTGTGTGTTAGCATCATAATTAGAAAAATTAAATTGCTTTAGAACTTCTTCCCTAAAAGTACACCTCTTCCCATATGAAGTTTAGCGCCACAGCTGTGCTACAGTGGTGTCACATTCCAGCCTAAGTGTTCTCAACTTGGTTCTCATGCCCCTTGACCTTTAATCTGGAAGCAATTAGAACAGAATGTGGCATTATCACAGCAGAGTACTAGCAATGATTTTCACAAGTCACCAACGGTGTAGTTAGACATACTCAGTGTACTGAAATGATCGTACATTTTTGTCTGAGCATCTTTCAGAAATTTTATGTCTCAAACAGTGCACAATGTCTATAACTGTCTAAACTAGTGTCTGCTGTTTAGAGCTATGCAAAATATGCAATAGGAATGCACCTCTAAAAATAGCCTTTTTATAAGTGGCAACAGTTAAGATAGTGTGCCCCTTTCTGGTGTATTGGGAGTAACATTTGGAGGGTTATGTACATTTATGATGGGTTTGGGGCAGCACAGCATAAGCAGCATGAGGTCCGAGTACAAAAATATCTGGCTAAACCCTTGTACAGTAGGGGGCAACCTAACTTCACACGAGGAGGAAGGTACATACAGCTGGAGTGAATATCCAAGAAGCAGTTTCTATGCCCCAGATGTAGTGAATTTAAACCTCATTTTAATTTTATTGCTCGTATACCAGCATAGCTGACTAATCTGAGTAGACTAATTTTGGTCTTGTCCCAGAGAAAAGTAAAACAAAACAATCACATAAAGAAACAACAATGATTTAACAATATAAGCAATACATAATGTAAAACCAAAGCTGTACAATGTGTATTGTTTTATTCTATCCATCCTCAACCCCCTTTTTCCCATTTTGCACATAGGCTCTGAGTGTCACTTCAACAGTAATAATCATCTAGAGCCAAGGTTTACACCGCCAGATGGTTAGCCATGCCACAGTACTTCATCCTTACCACTCACACCTATGGCCAATTTAGAATGCCCAATCCGCCTACTGCATGTCTTTGGAATGCGGAAGGTAACCGGAGCACCTGGAAGAAAACCACACAACCGCAGGGAGGGCATGCAGACTCCACACAGAAGACACCCCAGCTGAGAATAGAACAGGAGAACCTCTTGCTGTAGGGTGACAATGCTAACCGTTGCACCACCACGGCCACCCTCATGTATTGTTTTATTACAAACTGTAAAAAGCAAGGCAGCTAGTTAATATGTTGTAACCATAACAAAGAGAAGATAAATCCTCTTCACTCACAGAGTTGTACTTCAGTGCAATACAGAAGCCTAAATGGGGTATAACATGAAAAGGGGCTTACAGTAAAATAAGTCAGGCAACTACTCAGTGAGATGATAAACAAATAAGTCGAAGAGTATAGGGCATCAAGATCCGAGAAAACTGAGAATGGTGTAGGAGGTAAGATAATTCTAGAGGGAGAGAAAAAGAAGGAGAGACATATTAAAAACAAAGCTGGCCTAATAGAGAAGAGGAAAAGAGGCAATTGGACTGAACTATATAGAGAGCATGAAAGAAGAAATGTAGCATAATCCAATGTCTATCACAAAACAGTTAATATATTTAAATACTTGGGAGTGCTTAAAAGCATTCAGCTTCAACAATATAATTATGAATTAAAAAGAGTCAACAGTCAAGGTGGAAGTGAGGAAGAAAGGTGAAGAAGATGAAAGAGAAACAGAAAAATAAAAGAGTGGAAGGAGGAGATGAGTAGCAATAGTGATTGGGAGGAGAACAGTGACGAGAGATAAGTTAGTGTTACTTAACATAGTTAAGAGTTAAATAAGCCAAATGCAAGACATCTGATACTAAGTAAGTGGGAGATGCTGTCTGCACTTCTCTAATGCCTTGTCACTGAGCAAGACATGCAGACATAATCATAAATTGCCTCAGCTCGCTAACCTTACGAATGTGATAGGGAACACACTCAGCCTTCTGTTAGTTCTAATACAGAAAATACTTAGTTTACTACTAGGAACTTGTATTTGCTGGCAAGCTAAGATTACAAGTATAACTTGCATCAGACCACAGCGTACAATAGTCAGTGCTGTCTGGATCTCAGCCTGTTGTCCACTGAAGGACAGTGATTCATGTGTCTTAGTTTAAACAAGAAAGGTACAGAAGCAAAAGCTCCACCTCTTCCGTGAATAGAAATGAAATGGATGCAAATAACTGTTGATGACACATACAACATGTATACAACCCAAGATAGACAGATTTAGTGTCATACATATGTGTGTGTGTTTTAATATGCTTACAATTATCCCAACAGCATAACTTGATAAAGGAATACAATGTATTTATGTCATCAGCCCCTCAGATGGTATAACCAGTAACAGTAATTCAGCCCTAGTCACAGTAAAACAATGACATTTTACATACAGCACCCACAAAATAATCAGATACACGAAAGCAACTTTCTCAGCTTAATCAAAGCCATAGAAATTAAATTTGTGTCTTTCGGCTTTTCCCTGTTAGGGGTCACCACAGTGGAACTCCGGTCCGCTAATGATTGATAGTGGATTTTTATGTACCGGGTTACCAGCCCTGACGCACAACCTTCAATGAAGGCACGCCCCATTCACGTATGCCTCCACACAGAAGACGCTCTAGCTGAGAATCGAATGGGACAACATCTTGCTATGAGGTGACAACGCTACCGCAGTACCACCACCGCAGTATAGAAATTAAATAAGAATGAAAAATTAAAACAGAACAGTAACAAAGTTGCAACTAGCTAGAGCTAATCAAAAAACAGTATTACCAATAAAACAGATTCAGTTCCAACTAACAAAACTAAATTAGGTTAAACAAGTTAAAAATTACTAAACTAAAATTTAACACATTTTATCAAAACCCTAGCTGCACTAAAATATTACCACAGACTTACCAGACACCCTAGAAATGGTAAAAATCACATTAAAATAGAGTCAAAACCTACTCAAGAGTCAATGTATTCATGAAAACCTAACAAAACAACAAAGGGCCCTATTCAATACACAGTTTATACATATAATGTAATGACTGCATTCCACTAACATGGGACAGAGACAGTAATTCAGATCAAAAAGAACAAGGGATACATATATATTTCCGTCTGATAACAGATAGCATTTTGAGACTATTTATAATGGGAATGGACTCTCCTTGCATTATGAGTTCAACCACAAATAATACGTTACTCAGCAGTACGAATATCTCTATAAGTTTGCAGAAAAATAACAAATATAATCCAAATAAACGTGCTGGGAGACAACCAAGACAGTTATACAAAAAACTCGAACTGTAAAATTCCAAAAACGCTCTTGCTTCGTAAATATATGTAAAGCAGGTCTTCTTTATTGTAAAAAACACACACAATAAGCGCTTTCACCGTATCTTCATCAGACTGTTAAAATTCAAATATTGAGTCAATTACATTTATAAACTACAATTAATGACGTGTTACGAATCAATTAACCACTTCTAAGTGATATTAAAGAAATACTGCAAAAAACTTTCAACGCTTGCAAGTACATTCGCATATATGTTAACAAGTTACTATATCTTCGCTAATATTAAATATTTATATCTGGACTTTCTAAATAAATTATATATACTAATCATATAAATATATTATATATAACATAATATAAATAAAAATTCTATAACAAATAAAAAACGTTATAAAAAAAAAAATATATATATATATATATATATATATGGGTCTACTTTCATAGACCGAACGTACGAATCACCGACAAGCAAAAGCGCCGGACTAAGCTACCGACAACCTAATTCACTGAAACTTCAATTTATCGACAATCAATTAACCGACCAGTAGTAGACAATAATAATCATTTCCCTAGCATTAAATGTACGTATTAATAGCCAGCTATGTACTGAATCAATGTGCTATCGTTACGTAAAGATGGCGGAGGGGTTAGAGTTAGCACCAGGAATTGTGGGGAATACTTACCATTGCATATTGTCGCAAAGAGGAAAAGAAATGTTGTACCTAGATGGATATCTGTATCATTTGGAGAGGAATCGACTCACTAGATGATATTGGGGGTGTAAAGAGAAAAAAGGACTACACTGTAAAGGTAGAGCTCCGACCATTTCAGTACCGGAAGGCGAAATGTTATTAAAGTCTGTGGCACATGGTCATTCAGCAGATCCGACTGACATAGAACGGTATAATCTAAATACCGACATTAAACTGAGAGCAAAGTATAGTAGGGATAACCCGTGTTGCATAATAGATCTAGCCATGGCATCCACTTCATTAGAAGCTGTACATAGCTTACCTAGCCATAAAGCCCTTCTACAGACAATTGGCAGAGTACGGCGTAAGCAAAATGTTCTTGAAAAGTGTGATGAAGTTAGTTTAATGAATGTGAACATTACTGATTATCCGTTAAAAGCAGGTCAGTTTATAAGTAAACGCATGTGTGATAAAGCGACCAATACGGTAGTGTTTACACTTACTACAATTACTAATTTGCAAGACATGAGCTCTGCAACTATCTGGTTGATGGACGGTACATATTTTAAGAAAGGAATTACGTGTCGACAGTTATACAGCATTCATGGTATGGTGAAATGCGGTTCCTACAGCAAGGCTGTTCCATTGTTGTATTGTGTTATGAGTAAGAAGTCGCTAAAGTGCTACAATTATCTATGGCACTGTGTACTTTACCTCCTTAGTGCAAATGGTTTGACAGTTAATGTGAAATATGTTCTGTGTGACTTTGAGATTGCAGCGCTTAAAAGTATAAGATTGAATCTTACAGGAGCTAAAAGCAAAGGGTGTCTGTTCCACTTTGGCCAAAATATTTGGCGAAAGGTACAGAGCCTTGGTTTGTCAACATTGTATAATAGCAATGCATTATTCCAGTTATCTGTAAAGTCACTCGTAGCTTTGGCATTTCTACAGGAGTCTGAGATTCTTGCAACATTTGAGCAGTTAAAAGTAAACTTCCCTGTTGAGGGACGAGACCTGTTAAAGTATTTCTCTGATTGGTATGTTACTGGAAGACTACGTAAATTTAGTACAAGACTGTCTACTGCTGTAAGGTTTCCCCCACTATTCCCTGTAGAGTTTTGGAATGTGGCCGAACTCAATGAACTACATTTGCCTCGTACACAAAACTCAGTGGAGGCATGGCATAGGCGTTTAAAATGTATATTAGGGTCTCGTGACGGCGATCTGAACACACTTATGCATTGTTTGTGCAGGGAACAGGATAGAGTTGACGAACTACGCGTTCGAATGTCAACTGGGTTTCCTCCTTCACCAAAGAAAAGGAAACTGAAATGTAGACATGAACGGTTTATCACTGTTCTGAATAATCGAAAGGAATATACTGCAGTTGAGTTCGTGACATCTGTCGCTAGGTTACTAAAGGTGTAACTTGCTGGTACTTGTGTTGTGCAGTGTAGTGTTGGAACTTTTCACACTGAATCATAACTGAGATGAGGTAATAGTTTGAATTACTGTACTACATCCTTAAATGCTTTGATTTCAATACGTTGGGAGTTGCTAATGTTTTGGAAGACTGCGTAGCGAGATCTCTAAAGAATTTATTTGTCTGATATTGATGGGCGACCCTGCATTTATTTGTAATTTACGTTTCACCATGGTTATATATTTGCTTTTGTGAAGCGGAAGTGGATTGGCAACGTTTGAAGTGATCGTTGAATGGATTTCTCAAATGCAGTCTGTTAATTGCGAGTTATGTTATATTGTCGGTTAGATGAATGTCGTGGACTTCAGTGTCGGTTAATTTAGTATTCGCCGAAGGGAGTTGTCAGTGTTTTGGGGTCGCTAATTTCGGTGTCGGTGATTCGTACGTTCAGTCTATGAAAGTAGACCCATATATATATATATATATATATATATATATATATATATATATGTAATAAAAAACATCTAATATATAGCAATTCACATATAAAATGTACATTAATTTAGTCAGATAAAACTACCTATTCTAAATACTGTGTCAAGGTCAAAAACCTTCAAAAAGGAATAATAGAATACATTTACTACTACCAATGTATACTAAAGATGAACAGTAAGATGAAATTAAACTTAACTAGGAATACATACTTAAGCGCTTGAAGCATGTAGAATATATCACTACACCAAATGATATGCCAAACAAAGTGGATACACATGTCCCTATCGAAAAAATATATAATAGGTGGCAAATATATATTAAAAATAACACATATATTCATGTATTGAATATAACCAAAAATAACATGTGATATAGTGTATATAACCATATCTATATTAAAACAAAAGCATAACATATAGAAATGATATATCCACTATAAATTCTACTATAAATCAACATCCATAACTAAACATCCCTTAATGAATACATAGATTAAATATATATATCTAGTATACATAGAAATTTTAACCCTGCACTTTTAACCACCTAGCTCTTAATATGGGATTTAATGATGCCCTTTCATTAAGACCTTTACCCTGGTCAGATCGCAATCTCATGATCCAGTCTATTTCCTTACACTCAGTTTTGTTACGTATGTTACCTTCCCTAATGTTGGGTACAACAAAGTCAACAACCATAAATTTAAATGTATGGCCATCTCCTTCTCTAATTATGTTTAGCTAGGGCATTGCGTGTATAGCCTATCCTTATGGCATATAGGTGTTCCCTTATTCTAATACGGAACATCCTATTAGTTTTACCTATGTAAAACACCTGACATTGTTGACATAATGCTAAGTACACTAAATTAGAAGTATCACATGAACCTGTGACATGGAAATAAAAAACTTGTCCTGAATCAGGATGGATGAAATAATTCCCAGAAAAAATATATTCACAATACTTGCAATGACCACATGAATAAGTACCTGAACGTTCTGTCGATCTATCATGCATGTGGAAATGGCATAGCATGTTTTTCAAGTTAGGTTTGTTCCTAAATTGGTATATAGGACATTCACCTACTATTGTTCTGATGTCCTTATCAGAAGTAAGAATGGACCAATGCTTCTTTATTATATCCATTACTATATTCCTGTCTTGGGTATAGTACATGGGTACCTTAACTGAATTAAAGATGTTTCCTCTATTTGGTACTTCATTAGTATGTACAGAATAATATGGTAGAGCTTTATTCAGCCTAATCTCTCCTATATCTTTCAAGCACTTATTAATATGTGTCTCTGTGTAACCACGTTGAGACAATCTATGTCTGAAATTATTGATCTCCATTTGGAAATGTTGTTCTAATGCTTTCAGTCTAGAAATACGCATACTCTGACCTTTTATAATATTATCGAATATGTGATGTGGGTGCATACTGGATCTATGCAAAAGAGTATTACGATAGCAAGATTTACGATAGACTCCAGTGTTAACTGAATCTCCCAACACTCTCTCTACATACACATCAAGGTAATGTGTCTTGCTGTGAGAGAATTCACATGTAAATTTTAGGTAGGTGGTCATATTATTAATTTCCACTACATACTGGTTTAATTCCTGTATATTACCATGCCATACGAGGAAGACGTCATCTACAATACGCCTATAGAAACATACATTGTACAATCCACAAGGGGGGATCCACCTTGGATCCCGGAAACTACCGTCCCATCAGTCTGACAAGCCTTATCTGCAAGGCCATGGAGCGTATTATCATGGAACTTATAAACAAAGACATTGGCAACCTTCAAACACTGGACCCCACCCAGTTTGGGTTTGTGAAGGGCCGATCTTGTCTCCTGAACCTGATTGACTTCTTTGAATCAGTCTCCAGAGCCATGGACAAGGGTAAGGTGGTCCACACAGCCTATCTAGACCTTGCCAAGGCCTTTAACACCATCCCCCACTCTGGAATCATAGATAAACTTACTAAATTGGGCAGTAATCCCTATGTCACCCAATGGGCTGCTAAATGGCTTACTGATAGAACCCACAGTGTAAAAGTAGCCGACTCCAAATCCAGCTCCAGACACGTGACAAGTGGAGTACCTCAGGGTTCAGTCCTGGGGCCGCTCTTGTTTGGCATCTACTTCTCTGAAGTACAGGTCAACACTAAGGGACTCTGGCTAACAAAGTTTGCAGATGACTGCAAACTGGGAGCCATTATTGAATCCCCAAATGATGTGGATACTCTACAAAAGGGCCTTACAGAAACAGATGCTTGGTGCCAGAGCCATGGGCTCAAGCTCAATGCCAAGAAATGTATTGTTATCCCCTTTGGGAAAAAACATGTATCCATGAATTACCATATAGGTGGCAGTACACTAAACACAGAAAGTCTGATAAGAGACTTATGGACACAGGTGGACAGTGGTCTCACCTTCGATAACCACATCGCCACAACAGTCAGGAAATCCTTCTATGTGGCACACCTCATCACAAAGGGCTTTTCATCCAGAAAAAAGGAGGTCATTGTCCCACTGTACTCATCCCTCATTAGACCCATTATAGAATACAACGCCCCATTTGGTATGTACCTCTCAAGACATCTGCAACAACTGGAAAGGCCTCAGAAATACCTCACTAAAAGAATCACAGGCCTAAAGCAGATGCCCTATGCTGACCGCCTTAAAAACTCCAGCTATACTCTGTCACATATCGTCTACTCAGAGGCGATCTCTGCTTAACATACAAGGCCATGTCAAACCCAGAGCTGTTGGACATGCTACACTTAAAGAAATCCCAATCCCTCAGAGCTACACGCCCAGGGATCTAAACCTTGTCATCACAATAAACAAAACATGCTGGAGGGATAGGTTCCTGACCCAGAGACTCCCCAGACTCTGGAATAGATTGCCCATACATGTCAAGCAGAGTGCCTCTTTGGACCTCTTCAAGAGGAACCTTGACGATTGGATGGGAGAAAGGAAATTCACCCCAGGGATCACGTCAGTCACCCTGCTAGACAGGGGTCCAGGAAAGTAAATAATGTGGGAAGAAATAGCCAGGGAATTGTTATGGCTAGGCTTGTATAGGCCCTAGGGATGATAGCCTAGTACCAACCTATGAACCTATGAACCTATGAACCTACATGTTCCAAATGTAGAGAGTGTTTGAACAGTGTATGTTCTTCCCAATCAGCTAAAAACAGGTTGGCGTAGCTATTAGTACAGGATGTGCCCATAGCCACGCCGTCCCGCTGCATATAAATACAATCATCATGTACAAAGATGTTATTTTCCAATATCACTTCAATATCACTTCTCCTTGCATTATGCTGCACTACAATGGAATTTTAAAGATATTTATACTAGTGCTGGATACATCTTTTTTTTTTTTGTTGTTGTTGTTGTTGCTTGTATTATATATATATACATATATATATATATATATATATATATATATATATATATATATATATATATATATATATATATATATATATATATATATATATATATATATATATACATATATATATATATATATATATATATATATATATCATCTGGGGGCCCCTAGTTCAGATGAGGGACTGTAAGAATACGTTATGAAACTCAGTTATGTGACTCATATCTTTGCAGTAATTATTAAAGAAATTCCCTGTACTTACAGTACCAGATATTTCATGTATCACACTCCAGACCCTTGCATACTACA